>NC_137879.1:40066395-40251395 GCF_963924005.1 Protomyctophum bolini | reverse complement strand
AATAATAGCCAGTATCAGTATTCCGATATTAACCTGCAGGCCGCATGTGGCTCCCGAGCCACTTGTAAACCAAGTACTACCTCTCCAGGCACCACTTAATGTTAAAATACAGTCGAGCGGAAGGCCTACCCATATTCAGCTATATCACACAGGAGGCCTAATAAGAGTCCTAATAAGAATTTGATTCAGAATTTAATTCAAAAAATTGGAGCTTCTTCTCTCTGATTTCCGTTTGTTTGTGTGGCATTTGAAACCCTTCGGGTGTTCCTAATTAGCAGCAGCCATTTTGCTGCTGCATTCTGGGAAGTGTAGTGTTGGCCACATATATGGAAGATGCCTACTCCTGAGTTTTGACTCAACACCTCCAGTCCCACTTGAGCTCCTGGTTTTCCAAACCAGCGAGGTCACAGGAGTCCTTCACTCCTGGTTGCTCTTCAGATTCACTCCTGCTCACCAGTGACATCATTGTCAGGCTCCTCCCTCCCCCCCCCCTTTTCCTCATAATAACATGTTCACTTCTGAACTGTCTACAGCCTCCATGCTCCGTGCCGGTTGAGTGGGGGAAATAGAACCTTTTATAGAACCGTTTCTTTATTTTTTGAGTGGGGGACATAGAACCTGGGGAACATAGAACCTGGGGAACATATAGGGTCCCCATGTGGACATTTCAGAAGTCCACATGGGCATATAGGCAATGCACCCCGTTGCCTATAGATCCGTCAGCGCAGCCATTGGCTCCAACCGGCTCCAACTGGCTCCAACCGGAGTCCACACAGTATTCATTGAAGGTACATCATTTTTTTTCTAAATGTGAAGGTAATTACCTGCATTCTCTACGCTGGACAGCTGAGCAAGGTTGGCTGAAATCATAACAATATTAACATTAAATCACTCATTAATTAGTGCAGTTTGATTAAAACACCAGTAGTGCTTATAGTTAAATAATGTTTCTGAATTCTATTAATCAAATATGGTTGAGGGAGAGATTTCTGTTGATCTTGAATTTATCCCGAAGATCATGAATTTAATACAATCCGACTGTGAAGAAAGGTCTTCATTTTTTATGTTTTTTTAATTTGGGGTCGCAGTCACATGTTGCGCAACAGCCCCATCTATTGAAATCCAATTCAAAGTGATAAAAGACACCTTTACGGCCCTGGCTAACGATGCATAGTTGGATTAAAGACGGGATAACGTCCCTGGCGCTTAAACTATAAGTGTTTAGAAGCTTGGGTTTAGGGTGGAAAGAAAAAAACAACTTTTTTCCCCCGTTGCGGCCCCATGACGATTGTAAAAACATTTCGTCTCTGCACGCACGCACGCAGTATTCATTATAGGTATACATTAAAAAAAATCTAAATGTGAAGGTAATTACCTGCATTCTCTCTGGCCAGTTGCTCCATTCGACTCACATTTTGATTCAGCGACATTTCTACGCTGGACAGCTGAGCAAGGTTGGCTGAAATGATAGCAATATTAACATTAAATCACTCATTAATTAGTGCAGTTTGATTGAACACCAGTAGTGCTTATAGTTAAATAATGTTTCTGAATTATATTAATCAAATATGGTTGAGGGAGAGATTTCTGTTGACCCTGAATTTATCCTGAAGATCATGTATTTTAATACAATCCGCCTGTGAAGAAAGTTCTTCACTTTTTATGTTTTTTTAATTTCATAGTTAAACTATTTATTTTAAACTGAGTCATTTTGACCCAGCCAGTATGGTTAGGTGTTAAAACACTTCTGGGGTAGTTTATCTACTCCGTCTTCGGTGTTTCACCTCAGACATTTTATGTTGCAAATTCATGTCTTACGACATCCTATATGAACCTATTGTGACTTGAAAATCCATTTTAACCAAGTTAGACTAATTGAAATCACACGTCTCTGCTTCTGGTGACTGATATTGGCCCGGTTTTCGAAAGGATACATGGTGTAAGAGGTATGTAGCACATGCTCAGATGCCCTCTAGGCTGCACACATGAAAATATATTTAAAAATATATATATATATATATATTATATATATATATATATATATATATATATATATATATATATATATATATATATATATATATAAATATAACCTTTTTTAGGCCAAATTACTTCTGTAGTAAGTGACTTAGGCAAAATGTTTTTATTCCAATTATTTTAATAGACCATGTTTTAGGGTCAGCAGTGTTTAAAATAATATCAGAGCAGTCTAGACCCCTAGAGGGTTGTTGGGCCATGGATGGCTTTTTAAACGGAAAATGTATAGCTGAGCTTAGCTAAGAAAAAACAACAAAAGACAAGCACAAAGAAAGGTAAATCAGTTTCTGACGAGGCAACTTAAATCACTGTTAACTCTAAAATAACTACTTCTGTTTAAAAGGGAACTCCTTTCTTTTGCAGTAAAAGTTAATGGCATGACGATTATAAAAACATTACGTCTCTGCACGCACGCACGCAGTATTCATTGTAGGTATACATACATTTTTTTCTAAATGTGAAGGTAATTACCTGCATTCTCTCTGGCCAGTTGCTGGACAGTTGAGTCCATTCGACTCACATTTTGATTCAGCCACATTTCTACGCTGGACAGCTGAGCAAGGTTGGCTGAAGTAATAGAAATATTAACATTAAATCACTCATTAATTAGTGCAGTTTGATTAAAACACCAGTAGTTCTTATAGTTAAATAATGTTTCTGAATTCTATTAATCAAATATGGTTGAGGGAGAGATTTCTGTTGACCCTGAATTTATCCTGAAGATCATGTATTTTAATACAATCCGCCTGTGAAGAAAGGTCTTCATTTTTTATGTATTTTTTAATTTCATAGTTAAACTATTTATTTTAAACTGAGTCATTTTGACCCAGCCAGTATAGTTAGGTGTTAAAACACTTCTGGGGTAGTTTATCTACTCTGTCTTCGGTGTTTCACTTCAGACATTTTATGTTGCAAATTCATGTCTTACGACATCCTATATGAACCTATTGTGACTTGAAAATCCATTTTAACCATGTTAGACTAATTGAAATCACACGTCTCTGCTTCTGGTGACTGATATTGGCCCGGTTTCCCAAAGGACACATGGTGTAAAGGTATGGTGTAGCACATGCTCAGATGCCCTCTAGGCAGCACACATGAAAATATATATAACTAGAACTGCACTCTGTCGAGTGCATACTTGCTTGTTGCACACTAGTAGGCCATAAATGGCCTACTAGTGCGCAAGCAGAGCGCGCAAGTACTTTCGACCGCTACAAACTGTCAAATCTCAGTTTCTGTATATGTCATTTGTAAGTTGATTAGCGGTATACTGTGGTTAATTTGCGCCCTATGCACCGTCCCAGCCTTTTCGATGGTAATGCACCGTCCCAGCAATGACTAATGACTAGACATACGTATACATATACATATACTATATAGAGTATGTAGTTGTAATTTGATTAGCAGTATACTGTGGTTACCGTAAATCCTCTTTTAGGAACCCGGGCTATTATTTGTCTCAACCGATCCCGATACCGGGCTTTTATTGGAAGGAGGCAGCTATAAGAAGGAGTAATTTTATTTCTAATTTTCAAACTGATGATAATGAACAAATCACATTTTGGGTCAGTTAAAACATAGTAAAATGTATTGGGCTCATAGCCTATTGAAACCAAGTCCTCGTGAAATATTGAACACTGCAGTTGCAGGTGCTCAATGGTCATTTTAACTGTTTTTCCATTATTGGCATATTGCCTATGGTAAATACCATAATAACATCAACACATCAATTTAACTTGAATAACCAATGTCATTTGAAGCTATATGATTCCTTGCTATGTCATTTGAAGCTATATGATTCCCTGCTTTCATATGACATGAAACAAATAAAAATACAATGGCAGTCCCTCAGTCAAATCTGGTCACATTCAATATACCGGTATATAACTTAAACTGAGATAGACTACCACAGTACTGTGGTAAAGGCCTACAGTTAGGCTACTGACAAGTTCAGATGCAAATAATAACATAAAAATAAAACGTATGATAGGCTATTTCATATACCGGTAATATCAAATCAGAACAGTGCAACACTGCAGTGCTTCATTCAACGGGAGGGAGAGAGAGAGAGAGAGACGTGTTAGAGAGAGTGTCTCTCTCTAACGCGCGCGCGAGAGAGAGAGAGACGTGTTAGAGAGAACGTCTGAGAGAGAGAGAGAGAGAAAGAAAGACGTGTTAGAGAGAACGCCTCTCTCTAACGCGCGCGCGCGAGAGAGAGAGAGAGACGTAGAGAACGTCTGAGAGAGAGAGACTTGTTGCTAACGGGGTCCCGTTAGCAACAAGCTAACAGCATACCGGTGGTAGGCTACGTTCGTTCCATAAAATGAGAGATCCAAAAGGCGCATGGGGCTGCGCCAGGCTGCAAAACCCCCCATGCGCTCATCGATCTGCCGTTTATAGAACCAACGTTCGTTGCATGAAGGGCAGATCTGTGGGGGCTCTGTCCCGAAGTTATTAACTTTGTTGTTGTATTGTGTGCGAGCCGAGCACCGAGGCCACGGCATCTGGACAGTGGACGCTGACGTGACAGGAAGGCACAGCCAGCCAGAGCAGCGAAAGTAACAGATACGGCACTTGGAAAAAAAAATAACACAAAAAACCCCGGCTCATAAAAGGAGGCCGGAATTTTTTACTTAATTCAACGCCATCACCGGTGATTAATAGGGGCCCGGTAATTAATAGAAAGGAGGCGTTTACTGGAGGATTTACGGTACTTGGTGCCAAAAAGTGACAGCCGTCAACAATTTTTTTGGGTATGCAAGAAAAGCAACAAATCTGTGCCTGGTTTGCTGGGACCAGATTACACAGATGTCCATTTTTCTTACGTCATCATCATTGAGAGCTAGTCATACATATACACACCACGTACTCTGGTATACATACGTGTACATATACATATACTATATAGAGTATGTAGTTGTAATTTGATTAGCAGTATACTGTGGTTACTTGGTGCCAAAAAGTGACAGCCGTCAACCATTTTTTTGTGTATGCAAATCTGTGCCCGGTTTGCTGGGACCAGATTACACAGATGACCATTTTTCTTACGTCATCGTTGAGAGCTGGGACCAGAGTACGTGGTGTGTATATGTATGACTAGCTCTCAATGATGACGTAAGAGAAATGGTCATCTGTGTAATCTGGTCCCAGCAAACCAGGCACAGATTTGCTTACACAAAAAAGTGGTTGACGGCTGTCACGTTGAAGAGACCGGGCGAAATTATTACTTGCGCACTCTGCTTGCGCAAGTAAAAATATATATACTATTTTTTTAAGAGTAAAGAGAGCCTGTCAGCTGTCCAGCAGTCCAAATATTATTAAATTACATGTCAGAATGGTAGGCCTGAGGGCTACCATTGCGTGGCACATCTATGCATGGAATGTCTATGTTCACAGGCTTCTGTGTGCGGCCTAGAGGGCATCTGAGCACTACAAGTCACCATATGCGTGTGGAACTATAGTGGCCCTCTGGAGTGAGTGTGGAACTATAGTGGCCCTCTGGAGTGAGTGTAGAACTATAGTGGCCTTCTGGAGTGAGTGTAGAACTATAGTGGCCTTCTGGAGTGAGTGTGGAACTATAGTGGCCTTCTGGAGTGAGTGTGGAACTATAGTGGCCCTCTGGAGTGAGTGTGGAACTATAGTGGCCCTCTGGAGTGAGTGTGGGACTATAGTGGCCTTCTGGAGTGAGTGTGGGACTATAGTGGCCTCCTGGAGTGAGTGTGGAACTATAGTGGCCTTCTGGAGTGAGTGTGGGACTATAGTGGCCTTCTGGAGTGAGTGTGGAACTATAGTGGCCTTCTGGAGTGAGTGTGGAACTATAGTGGCCCTCTGGAGTGAGTGTGGAACTAAAGTGGCCCTCTGGAGTGAGTGTGGAACTATAGTGGCCTTCTGGAGTGAGTGTGGGACTATAGTGGCCTTCTGGAGTGAATGTGGGACTATAGTGGCCTTCTGGAGTGAGTGTAGAACTATAGTGGCCTTCTGGAGTGAGTGTGGAACTATAGTGGCCTTCTGGAGTGAGTGTGGAACTATAGTGGCCCTCTGGAGTGAGTGTGGGACTATAGTGGCCTTCTGGAGTGAGTGTGGAACTATAGTGGCCCTCTGGAGTGAGTGTGGAACTATAGTGGCCCTCTGGAGTGAGTGTGGGACTATAGTGGCCTTCTGGAGTGAGTGTGGGACTATAGTGGCCTCCTGGAGTGAGTGTGGAACTATAGTGGCCTTCTGGAGTGAGTGTGGGACTATAGTGGCCTTCTGGAGTGAGTGTGGAACTATAGTGGCCTTCTGGAGTGAGTGTGTGACTATAGTGGCCCTCTGGAGTGAGTGTGGGACTATAGTGGCCTTCTGGAGTGAGTGTGGAACTATAGTGGCCCTCTGGAGTAGAGTTCTCAATCTCTGCCCGAACCCGACCCGGGTAGGGTAGGGTAGGGCCCAAAATGCACGATAATTTGTCGGGCCGGACCGAGCCTCGGGCTCTGTGATTTTCCGTGATTTCTTTTTTATATATTTTATTATAACACAAATAACAATTCTGTTGTTTGTGTAATGTATTTATTTAATATGAAGAGGGCTGAGGCTGAGCTGGGGAATGTTGGCGATTAACTTTTACAGTCTAGGCTATACTATTATGTGACTGAACTGGTGGAGGAGGAGGCGATGATCAGCAGCAGCGCACCAGAGAAGTGACAGAATAGAACGATGGTTGTTGAACATGCTACCGCTGGCTGGCCTCTGGTTTGCCAACCAAATGAGCTGCTTAGTGCTCACTCAGCATCAACTATATAACTTAAGTTAACTTGCCATAGGCTTACATGTTTTATAAGACCATCGATTCATCAGCAATAGCTCGTCTTGGAAACGTCGGGGCTTAACGAGACACTGCTGTCTCGTTGAACCCAGCTGGCTGAATAAGCTATAGGCTACCTAATCAACGTCACCACGGTAAATGCTCCATATAACTATGAAAGAGCTAATGTTAATGTTCACTCACTGCATACATGTAATATAGTTACATGATGACCAAGCAATGTTACAGTCCACTGTAGGCTACAGCTATTTGGTTTCCAAATCGTATCGCAGAACTCTGTAGGCTACAGCTATTTGGTATGTTTTGTTCTTGCTGACTGAAAATCGCTCTGGATTAAGAGCATCTGCTAAATGCCTAAATTGTAAGAAAAACCATTGAATGTAAATAATCAGAGACCCTTTTCAACAACAGCTAAACATGTGAAGTTATTTACCTTCATTCTTATTGGCCAGTTGCTCCACTCGACTCTCGCTGTGATTCATCCTCATTTCTACGCTGGACAGATGAGCAAGGTTGGCTGAAATTATTACAATATTAACATTAAATCATTAATTTAATGTATGCAGTTTGATTAAAACACCACTAGTGATTATAGTTAATCTGATTCGACATTAAAATAGGATTTTTAAAACCTTAGCTCTTGATATATATGAATAACATATATTACAGTAGTTAAGCTTCAAAAGACGAAACTGCCGTCCTGGGCAGTTAACGTGTTTAATGTGATGTTTTAAACCTCAGCGTTTGAATTCTATGAATCCAATATGGTTGAAGGACAGATTTATTTTGACCCTGAATTTATCCTGGAGATAATGTACTGATTTTAATTCAATCTGCCTTTTTACTACAGTTTAATGTTTTATGGCAGTGGTTTTCAACCAGGGGTCCTTGAGGGCTTCCAGGTGGTCCCCTGGCCGCAACTAAATGATGCAGAGTTAGTAACTAAATGGACCCTTATTAGATCTTTAACTCTTGAGAGCGTAAAATGAAACCAAATGGACCCGTACGGGTCCATTTGTTATGTTACATAAGATATTTGATAAATGTGAAGTTATATTACCTTCATTCTTATCGGCCAGTTGCTCCACTCGACTCTCGCTGTGATTCATCCTCATTTCTACGCTGGACAGCTGAGCAAGGTTGGCTGAAATAATCACAATATTAACATTAAATCTATCATTAATTTAATGTATGCATTTGATTAAAACACTAGTGATTATAGTTAATCTGATTCGACATTAAAATATGATTTTTAAAACCTTAGCTCTTGAATTATATGAATCTGGCCGTCCTGGGCAGTTAACGTGTTTAATGTGATGTTTTAAACCTCTGCGTTTGAATTCTATGAATCCAATATGGTTGAAGGACAGATTTATTTTGACCCTGAATTTATCCTGGAGATCATGTACTGATTTTAATTCAATCTGCCTTTTTAATACAGTTTAATGTTTTATGGCAGTGGTTTTCAACCAGGGGTCCTTGAGGGGTTCCAGGTGGTCCCCTGGCCGCAGCTAAATGATGCAGAGTTAGTAACCAAATGGACCCTTATTAGATCTTTAACTCTTGATAGCATAAAATGAAACCAAATGGACCCGTACGGGTCTATTTGTTATGTTACATAAGATATTTGATAAATGTGAAGTTATTTACCTTCATTGTTATCGGCCAGTTGCTCCACTCGACTCTCGCTGTGATTCATCCTCATTTCTACGCTGGACAGCTGAGCAAGGTTGGCTTTAATAATCACAATATCAACATTAAATCTATCATTAATTTAATGTATGCAAATCATAACAATATTAACAATATTTTAATATAAAAACATTACGTCTCTGCACGCACGCACACAGTATTCATTGTAGGTATACACAATTTTTTTTTCTAAATGTGAAGGTAATTACCTGCATTCTCTCTGGCCAGCTGAGCAAGGTTGGCTGAAATCAGAACAATATTAACATTAAATTAATAATTAATTAATGCAGTTTTATTAAAACACCACTAGTGATTATAGTTAATCTGATTCGACATTAAAATATGATTTTTAAAACCTTAGCTCTTGAATTATATGAATCAAATGTGACCGAGTACAGTGGTTTGATAAACAAGGAGGCCATAGTCATTTTTCAGTTTTTTACATAATTATTATAAAACTAAATAATGTAAGCTTTCATATGATGTATTGTTAATTGAACTTGGAAAAATAATGTAGAAGATATGACCATCTGAAACTTGTTGAACCGGAAACCCAAAAGTAGATAATTTGCCCTGCAAAGATTACAGTAGTTAAGCTTCAAAAGACGGAACTGCCGTCCTGGGCAGTTAACGTAAAAGACGTCTTTACGGCCCTGGCTAACGATGCATAGTTGGATTAAAGACGGGATAAAGTCCCTGGCGCTTAAACTATAAGTGTTTAGAAGCTTGGGTTTAGGGTGGAAAGAAATAATAAAAAATCCCATTGACGATTATAAAAACATTATGTCTCTGCACGCACGCACGCACACAGTATTCATTGTAGGTATACATACATTTTTTTCTAAATGTGAAGGTAATTACCTGCATTCTCTCTGGCCAGCTGAGCAAGGTTGGCTGAAATCATAACAATATTAACATTAAATCACTCATTAATTAGTGCAGTTTGATTAAAACACCAGTAGTGCTTATAGTTAAATAATGTTTCTGAATTCTATTAATCAAATATGGTTGAGGGAGAGATTTCTGTTGACCCTGAATTTATCCTGAAGATCATGTATTTTAATACAATCCGCCTGTGAAGAAAGGTCTTCATTTTTTATGTTTTTTTTAATTTCATAGTTAAACTATTTATTTTACACTGAGTCATTTTGACCCAGCCAGTATGGTTAGGTTTTAAAACACTTCTGGGGTAGTTTATCTACTCTGTCTTCGGTGTTTCACCCCAGACATTTGATGTTGCAAATTCATGTCTTACGACATCCTGAAAATCCATTTTAACCATGTTAGACTAATTGAAAACACACGTCTCTGTTTCTGGTGAATGATATTGGCCCGGTAGATTTCAGGATTCCAAAAAATACGACCTGCTTTAATTACTTCAGTCTAAATTAGTAGCTTAATGAGTAGTATTACAATGTTATTGTCTTTTTAATATCCAATGTTTTTGTATTTAAAGGGATAGTTCAGATGTTTTTTACTTAAGCTGTATGAAATAATTTCCATTAATATAGTGGTTGCAACTGTATTAATTGATTGCCCGAGTCCCGTGGTGGGAGTTCTGCTCTGGTTCTGATTGGTTGAGTCCCGTGGTGGGAGTTCTGCTCTGGTTTTTGACCCATTTCTAAAATATTAGCGCAACTTTCATTCAACTGACCCCTCTATCACATGGAACAATTATTTTGGGCATAGTAATATGGACACAAAAAACATAATTCTGTGTAATAGAGGAGTAAAAAATGAATGTTTTGAGATGCAGCTGTGTAGTGTCTCTCTCCATCTCCCCTGAATGAATATTGTAATATTTTGAGATGCAGCTGTGTAGTGTCTCTCTCCATCTCCCCTGAATGAATATTGTAATGTTTTGAGATGCAGCTGTGTAGTGTCTCTCTCCATCTCCCCTGAATGAATATTGTAATGTTTTGAGATGCAGCTGTGTACTGTCTCTCTCCATCTCCCCTGAATGAATATTGTAATGTTTTGAGATGCAGCTGTGTAGTGTCTCTCTCCATCTCCCCTGAATGAATATTGTAATGTTTTGAGATGCAGCTGTGTAGTGTCCCTCTCCATTATAAACCTTCATGCTGTTGGTTTGCTTCTTCACTTGCAGCCAGCCTGGTTTCCATGGCTGTCAGTTTAACAAGGAGGGCTGAAAACACAAGAGCATAACATTCAGTCAATTATAAATACTAAATAGTTTCATTTAAAAACACATCTATCTGTAAGCGTGTGACATCTTCATCAAACCCGGAAGATATGCTGCAATTCCTCCTGTGGCATAAATACTACTTCCTGGCCTTTACACCCACACAGAAAGGTCCTATCTGATTATCTATCTATCTGAAAGTCACAACTGCTGCAACAACTGAACATTTGTTCAAAGATTGTTGGACAACAACTTCAGAAACCTTATAAATCCACATATGATAACAGCATCTTAAGTTTAGCAAGGAATATCACCTCTAATACTAAGCATGTGTTATATGGAGAATATAGGTTGCTACCTTCAGGAAGGAGATATGGTGTACCAGCATACAATAAGGTCAGACTAAAGAGGTCCTTTGACTACCAGTCGACCTTGAGGCTTAATCAGATGTAGTAGCCACAGGATAATCTAAGCGGTGGATATTGCTCATGTCTTTATGTATGTAAATTGTCCTGTTCTTTATGTATATGTGTTCTGCATACTTGGCTGGGTAGAGAGGGGAGGGGAGGGGAGGGGAGTGATGTCATTCCAGTAGAATATTACACTCCCATCTCTATGTCATTCCAGCTGTTTTAACAGATAGAGACCACCATACAGAGACACTCCCGGAGTGGGGATAGGAAGACCCCTGTAGGATAGGAAGACCCCTGTAGGATAGGAAGACCCCTGTAGCGCATGGAGTTCTCAACGTTTCTGGGCTGCGGACCCCTTGGAAATGCTTCGGCCATGTCTCTATTATTTTATTTGAATTCTGCAAAGTAAGAGTTTTTGACATAATTATAATGATGGGGTGCATGGGGTTCTGGAGCTGAAACGTTCGGTAACCCCTGGAATGGAGAGATTCTCAGCGCAAGGCAGTTTAGACCTTTGTTAAATCAACAGGATGTGCAAACAGAGTCTAGACCGTTGTGTTAGTTAGCACTGTTTGTTTTCAACAGGATGTGCAAACAGAGTCTAGACCGTTGTGTTAGTTAGTTACGAAAAATGTCCGTCGACTACCTTTTTCCACTGACGAAAACTAAATGGAAACCAAATGAAAACTACGCTACGATGACCAAGACTATAAATATACTGACGATGTCGTCTAAAAATTAAAACTAGACTAAAATGTTAGGAAGGGACTAGCCGGACTAGTGGACAATAAGTCATTTTACACTTGCGATGCGTTGTGGGCTTGTAGATCGATGCGTTGTGGGCTTGTAGATCGTTGCGTTGTGGGCTTGTAGATCGGCCATTTTCAACAAGTGAAAGTCAAGTCAATTCAATTCAATTCAATTCAAAGGGCTTTATTGGCATGAGAAAACATACGTTTACATTGCTAAAGCAGAAAGAACAAAACAACAATACAGCAATACAATCAAAACAAAAAGTATGTACTTTGAAGGTCAGAATCTTCAATAGATCAACTTCTGTGTACCAAGATAACTCGATGCAGGTATAGTGCAGGAATATACACAATGATTAGTCTTTAGGGTGGTTGTGTTCCATTTGATATCCTTCTCCTATCACAGCAACTCACAAATCTTGCTGCTGTGTTTGCACATTGTTGTACTTCGCCCAGCAGATATGGGAGTTTTTTGTCATTGGTCATGTATTCAAAATCTCCGTGTGTGGTTGTAATCTGTGGGAAGTATGTGTCTCTGATGTCTTGGTACAATGGACAGATGGTTAGGAAGTGTAGCTCGGTTTCCACTTCGTTTAGTGTGCAGTGGGTGCATAGTCTGTCTTCTCTCGGGATACAGGTCTGCCTATGACGGCCTTTCTCGATCGCGAGACTGTGCTCACTGAGTCTGTACCTAGTTAAGATTTTTCTTTGTTTTGGGTCGGTCACGGTGCTCAGGTATTCTGCCACTGTGTATTCTCTGTTTAGGGCCAGATAGCATTCTAGTTTACTCTGCTTTTGTGTTGCTTCTTTCCAATGTGTCAGATAGTTTTCCCTTTGCTGTTTTATAATTTGGTTTAGTCCAATGGGTTTTCTATCTCGTGGCTCTGTTTGTGTTTGTGCCCGGAGTTCCAGGGCCAGCTGGCTGAGGGGGCATCTCTCTAGAGTTTCACTGTGTGTGAGTGCCTTGTTATGGAGTGCATCTAGGTCACTTTCTTTTAGGTGGTTGTAGAACTTAAGTGCTCTCTTTTTTATTTTGATTATGAGTGGGTATCGTCCTAATTCTGCCCTGCATGCATTATTTGGTGTTTTTCGCTGGGTACGGAGAATGGATTTGCAGAATTCTGTGTGTAGGGTCTCGGTTTGGTGTTTATCCCATTTTTCCAGGTCATGGTTTGCTAATGGTCCCCAGATCTCGCAACCATAGAGGGAAATTGGTTCTATCACCGAGTCCAGTATTTTAAGCCAGGTTTTAATTGGGATGTCTATTTTGATGTTTCTTTTGATGGCATAGAATGCCCTTCTTGCCTTGTCTCTCAGGTCCTTTACAGCTTGGTTGTAGTTCCCTGTGCTGCTGATGTTTAGGCCAAGGTAGGTATAGTTTTTAGTTTGTTCTAGTGGGATTGTATTTAGGAAAAATTGGTGGTTTTGGCGGCTGGGCCTTTTTTGAAATATCATGATTTTAGTCTTGGTTAGGTTCACTGTCAGGGCCCATGTCTGGGAGAATTTGTGTAGGAGATCAAGTTGCTGCTGTAGTCCTTCCTTGGTTTGGGACAGCAGCAGCAGGTCATCTGCGTAAAGTAAGCATTTGATTTCTGTGTTTGCCAAGGGGATGCCTGGCGCTGTAGACTGTTCTAACGTTTTTGCTAATTCGTTGATATATATGTTGAAGAGTGTTGGACTCAGGCTGCATCCCTGTCTAACACCACGGCTCTGGGGGAAAAAGTCTGTGTGCTTTTCGCCTATTCTAACTGCGCATTTGTTGTTGGTGTACATTGCAATCATTACGACGGCATCAAGGCCCGCCATCATACGCCAACATGTCCGACTAAATCAACTGTAGATTTACTTGACTAAAATCTTATATTTAGTCGACTAGACCAACACTAAAACACTCCAGGTGACTAAAATGTGATTACAACTAAATTAAAACTATATTCAAGAGACAATGGAGGGGAGGAGAGGAGGGGAGGGGAGAGGAGAGGAGAGGAGAGGAGAGGAGAGGAGAGTGTGTAATACAGTAGTAGAGTCTGCTCACAGACACACAGCTGGTATCAGGGACCGGACCACTCGGAAAGTTAGAATATATGGAGATTAGAGGTTTCTGCCCGACAGCAGCAATATTGTTTTAAATATTCTCCCTCGATTATTATTATTAAAAAAGTAATCGATAGCATAATCCCTAACAACAAGCCCTACATCACCAAGGAGGTAAAAGCCTGTATTAACAGCAAGAAAGTGGGGACAGGGGGGGGGGCATGTGGCCCAAAGGTAGCTAAATGGGATGCTGTCCCAAAAGAAACCACCAAGCTGCACTAGAGGAGAGTGTCGGCACCATGAACACTAAAGTATTGGCATAGCATTGAGATTGCTACAGTCCCACAAGTTTAGTTCCCACAATTATTTTTTTAACAATTCATATTCTACAACATTTCCAAATGTATTTTACCCCATTTCCAGGCCTTCCATGCATTAATGAGGATATTGTATGCTATCAATCCCCCCCAAGCAAGACAACATGGAAAAAAGAACAGATGTAAAAAAGAAACTAACACTATGTTGTTAGGTTGCAGTGTTTCCTGCAGGAAAAAGGCCACGGAGCCCGTTGCTCGCTGTTGCCGTTGCGTACTGTTAGCACAACCATGTGCCATGTCCAGGCATGCACGCACACGCGAGCGCACACACACCCAACAGAGTTGTAGGAGGGGAGGTGTGCAACAGTGTGTGCCGCTGTGCTATCCCGACCTGCGTAGCCGGACCGGCGGCTGCTCTGTTGACAGCTACTGTACGGTACGGTACGCCGCTGTTTATACACAGCAACAAGTTTGGGCTGCATTCTGATTGGTCAGAGCCGTTGCAGTTCGCCTGCGAATGTCTGCAAAATTCGACACCAGCGCAAACAAATAAAGAGCGAAAACTGTCGCTTTTTCGCACATTCGCACATTCGCCACTGATGTGGAAGCTTGCATTGACTTCAATTGGTTTTAAAAAAATGCGAATTATTCGCACGAATAAATCGCGTCACCAATTCTCCAGTGTATAAGGACTTTAAGGGTCTATGGGATCACATGAACACTAAGGGTCTATGGGATCATATGAACATTAAGGGTCTATGGCAGGGGTAACCAACCAAGGATTCGCGAGCTACTGGTAGCTCGCGGGAACCTTTCAAGTCGATCGCGAAGTGTCAGGCTGACGGGCAGCCAGCCATCACTGCCAATACACAGCAGAATGTCGTACGCAAAAAAGAGCAGATCTACAAGCTAACAACGTGTAGAGGCTCGATGCATTTTAGCTTGAATATCTGTTCCCCTTGCTTCCACCCTCGGCCCTCCCCCTTTTATTGCTCATGTGCTGCTGTGTCCTGTGTCTGTTGTTCCCTCGCAGGCAGCACACACAGCGTCAGAGTGAACGCAGCATGATGATAGCGTCCCCGACACGTTGAATACTAAACTTATTTGTAAAGTTCGAACGCCAACTTTTAACCAAACGTGGGAGAAACACTGTGCACGGCTGCACGCACAAATAAAGAGTGCACTCGCTGATAGATATAAATCTTTAAAATATATCTAGAGACTAGGATATCAAGGACTGTATAATGACTGTAAACTGATAAGACTTCAATAGCTCGTGAGCTCCGGGGCTCCGGACATAATACCGGAGCCGTATAAATACTTATTTGGAAAGTACTCAAATTACAATATATACTTAGCTTAGACAGAATACTTTCCAAGGGAAATGTAATGTAGACAATGATACTTTAGGAGTATAACCTGTTAGATACCAAAATGTTACCTTAGATGAATGCAAAGATTAAATGAAGTTCCACCAGAAAGAATGGATGTCCAGAACAGATGGGGTTTTAGTCATTTAATTTGTTTAGATCCCAGAGAGATAAGAGAATGGATTTTACATGCAGCAAATTATTATTTACAATAAGATCGAGCAGGCCCCTCGGGACCTGTCCTAAATGTTTCTCTCTCTGTCGCTCCAAGATGGGCGACAGACAGTTGACCTTGTTACTCAAAATGGAGTACAGAGTACGTGGCGTATAGGAATAGCAATGTGGGATATGTAGTCTAAGAATGATCTGTAGTTCCTTAACTCAAGTATGATTCCGGGACGACACAGAGGCTTGTCAGAGTCAGCAGAGAAACTCTCTGCTTGCTGGCGTTGCTATGGCAACAATCTACTTTCCACTAGGCCCCGAAGGCCAAATGCCTGCACCGTTGTCCTAAATCAAAACAAAGCCATTCAGTATGGGTTTTTTTTTACTAGAGACAAACTATGGGTGGCAGGGCCATATAATTACAGTGAAACTATGCCGATTATCATATCGATGATCACATGACATCTCCTCCACCAAACAACAAATCAAAATTACACATCACTCGCGCACGCACATGACGGATTATTATCGATCAAAACAATCCTTAGCGTCGCTTGCAAAAGCATGTGTTGCACAGCATGAATGATACGTACCGGTAATCAGTTTAATCACCGACCTGGCTGGATAAATATCACTATGACAAAGTGTCAAAATGTTTAGTGCCGCTGTCAAAACATGACACAAAAAGCCACAGTTTTGAAGGAAGTGGGTCCTAGACAGGGCTTGACGCTTAGCTCATGGATGCATGGATGATAGACAGACTATCCGTTTTTATCCTGCTGTTCTATCATGGGATATTCGATGCAGGGCAAGATGCTCGATTGTGAATTAAATTGTAACATTCTCCTGCTCCATGCTTTTGTAAGCGACGCTAAGGATTGTTTTGATCGATAATAATCCGTCATGTGCGTGCGCGAGTGCACTCTTTATTTGTGCGTGCAGCCGTGCACAGTGTTTCTCCCACGTTTGGTTAAAAGTTGGCGTTCGAACTTTACAAATAAGTTTAGTATTCAACGTGTCGGGGACGCTATCATGAAGAACTCGTATGACTGACTCACATCTTAATGACACCCTCAGACTGGCAATCACTAAATATGAACCAGATTTAAAAACGCTTGCAGATAAAGTGCCTACCGGTATGTCATTTGAACATCTGCCAATGTGAATATTCATTGAAATGAGAAACAAAATATTGTGCTGTAAAAGCAATTCATGTCCTTTGCATTTTGTTTTATTTAAAAAAAACTCAACAAAGAAGTTTATTTGTATTTTTGTCCTAATATTTTTTATTTAACTATTTTATTTAACTTACTATAAGTATTTATTCTAATTTAAGCTTTAGTCTTTGTGTGGATGTGTGCACATGCATTGAGCCTGTCAGAAATAGCAAAAAACAAGTGTTTTTTCTAACACGTTTTAGTGGTAGATCTTGGCTTACAATTGGGAATAAAATGGGCTCTTGGGCTTGAAAAGGTTGGTTACCACTGGTCTATGGGATCACATGACCACTAGTAAGGGTCTATGGGATCATATGAACACTGTCTATGGGATCATATGAACACTGTCTATGGGGTCATATGAACACTAAGGGTCTATGGCATCATATGAACACTGGCAGGTCTATTAAGCACTTCCAATAATATGACATATAAGATTACAGTAATATGAGCTGGGGGCGTGAGGTATGTCATATTGCAATTTTAAGCATGTTAAGAAGCGCTTTCGACACCCCGTGGAGTGCGCAAAACGGCCTTGAATTAGTCATGGGAGTGTTTAAGGCGTGTTTGAGAGTTACCCAATCAACATGTCCGTACTATTTTCTTTACCAGTCAGCTGATGTCACATACGGAATGCGCACTTTGGGGATCGTTATATTACATTTCTTCAGGCTGGCACCATAGAAAACATGACATATTTGTCACGTTTGGGTTAATTATTCCTATTGCACTGCATGCTGTCACCTTTATGCCTCAAAATAAGTTGTTTCTATTGAGAAACACCAGTAAGATTATATTTTAATTTAAATTATAATTATATTATATTTTAAATGAGTAATGAGTTGAATGCGTGGTGCGTATGCCCGTGATGGTATGGTCCCGTGATGGTATGGTCTTCGCTCGTAGCATTTTATTGAAGAAGACTTGGATCGAGTGTGATACAGCGTATGAAAGCAAACTTCCCAAGGATTATGGAGATGTTTTTATTTTTTTTTAAGGTTGAGAAATTAAATAATTATGGTCGTTTCTAATCGCTGCGCTCTTGCCATGTCTCATAGAAACAAGTAAATAGGTCTATAAAAATAATCCCAAAATAAGCGCATGTCTGTAACCTATTTTAAATGAAGTGCCATGTTTTTATTTGCTAGATAGTGAGTCTGCCATATCCAGATTAATTTTAATGACACCACATTAAAATAAAAAACATATTTTGATTGTCCACAAATATAAAGTTCTTCCATCTTTTTAAATATTTTCTTGCACATTGTTATAATGATCATTATATATCCACCTGCAGTCAGAGTTCATAGTTTTAATGAATGAATGTGATTAATTGTGAGCTGGTAGCATAGATCTGCTATTTTCAAAAGTAATCTTGGAAAATGTTAATTACATTTTTGTATTAGCCGTCCTTAGTTGGGCAAATGCATTCATCTGGGGATCCTTGACATGGGAATGTGCTGTGTGAGGATCACTGGTTTAAACAACATTAGGAGAAACCTTTAGAAACAAGAAAAGCAACCACAACTACCAATATTTACAAGCAACTTTACAGAAAAAGAAGCCGCTTATAATAAACAGACTTGGCAACACTCCTCCAGCAGCGTCCCAGAGCCGCTCAAGTGTAAAATCAAACAGTGCTTTATCTGCTTTTTGCGTTTATGAGCTGGATAGACCCACGTCTAATCATTATGCGCAGGTCAAGGGGCTTAATAGCAAATTGCGCAAAGCGAAAATAATTAACATATGGACACTCCCACAATGCTAAAATATTCAGGAACGCCGTATGCCATACGTGTGTGCGTTCAACACGGGACGATAAGACTTCTATAATACCATTGTGCGCAGAGCATAGACTGTAAAAAATATGGACAAAGTGTTCCGCGGGTCTAACGTGAACGTAAAATGAAGCCTGTCAGTCCTTGCAATGGAAGTCGCCATCTTTCTAGATCCGTTTTGGCCCATTTCAGGCCAGCTGGCCCATTGGCTGGCCCAGACAACGAGGCGGGACTTCCCCCTTCTTCTTCGTTGGTTTTTATTTTGACTCGAGTGGGTGAGGATGCTGTAGTCAGTATAACCCATTTAATTAGCAAGCACTTGGAGGAGCCAAAGGCGTATGCTCGTGTCCTTTTTGCAGACTTCAGTTCTGCTTTTGATACTGTAAGCCTTCTGTTACTTGTCAAAAAGCTAAATAACATGAATGTAAATCCATTCATCATTAGATGGTTCCACTTCATGTTAACAAACAGATATCAACAGGTAAAGGTGAACTCAGTAGGCTACTCTCAAGCTCTAAATTGTGTAGCACAGGTGTGCCACAAGGGGGGGTGAGTTCACCATTTATTTTCACTGCCTACACAAATGACTGCAGAAGCAGCCAGCCAAACAACTGGAACAAAATGGAAAAACAGCCATGAAGGTAATACTTGGTAGGAAAGATTCTCCATCTCTTCAGACAATCTTTGAGAAAACGGTGCTCAGTCTGTCAAATAGAGTGTTGTCTGATCCTTCAAATTATATTATCTTCAGAGTATGAGCCGTTGCCCTCTGGTGGACGCTACAGAGCGTGTCAGAGCAACCGCTTCAAACTTTCTTTTCTTCCCACTTCAATTGTTCTACTAAACAACCGCCTCATAGTTCAGTTCACAGGGAAGGGACTTCTTGACGTTCATCAGTTATTTATTGCACTTTACTGTGATTGTGTACTATAAACTGTGAATACTCTAGCACTTTTTTATATTACATACCTTCTCTTATTGCAATTTGCACTTCTCTTGTGATACTCTTGTGACTTGTACTTTGCTGCTACTGTGTATTGTCTTGTGAATTGTCTGTCTGTTTTAAAAAGCGTTGATGTACAAATGCACTTTTTGCCCAAGACAAATTTCCCCTCGTGGGACAATAAAGTATATCACATCATCTCATCTCATAATCGCCAAGAAAACAATAGACGGTTGTAGATCTCCGGTTTCCATGTCTACTACCTGCTATCTGAAATGAAACATAATAGTAAAAATAATGACATTCTGAGTTCTACTGCTGTCTCTGTCTGCCCGTTGTCTTCTCTATGCTATTCTATACATGTAGACATGCACGCACGAGCACACACACACACACACACACACACACACAGCAATTTGGCTGCAGTCGGCATTAATCACTCTATCAACTGGCTCCAGGCCTCCAGCCATCAGCTCCCTGCGTGGGTGATGCACGTGCATGGATGTGTGTGTGCTGTTACTGCTGTACTGTATACGGGCTTGTGTGTGTGTGTGTGTGTGTGTGTGTCAGGGCATTATCATGTGTTCATAATGGCTTGATACTGCCATGTCTCTGCTGACTGAAAATGTCAGTCGTTCTTCGATTTTTCAAAAATAGCAGACCTGCAAGCTCGTAGAGCTTGTAGATCTGCTATTTTTCAATAGCTAAAGCATAACATGATGCCAACACCAAAATGGGTTCACGTTCAGAATGGGTTAACAGTGGTCCGGTTCCTATAAACCATACGTCGGATTGGTGGATTTTCTGCCATCCACATTTCGGATTTAATTTGTAGGCCGTGTTGGGACCCCAGAAAAAGTGCCTAGAAAATGAGTTTCGTTCCCGCGTCATGGGCACTACTCATTCAATGCATTTTTTCATAGATAATACCCTTCTGGACTTTGGGTTAAAAGTTCTACTCATAATATCCTGCAGTATTTTCTTTACGTGATAAATACATATACCTAACATCTGAAACAAGTACTGGTGCCTTAGTTTACTCATACGTTAATCTATTCTAGTAGCAAAATTGTTAAAAAAAAATAAACGCTTCAACTAAGGCTGCAACAACGAATCGATTAAATCGATAAAAATCGATAATCAAATTCGTTGCCAACGAATTATCTTAGCGATTTTTATCGGCAACACATTGCGGGTGTTTTAACTGTTTTTAACAGCAGCTTGACGCTGCTATGCTACGGGAGAGAAGCCACTCTAGTGTGGTACGATGCGTCAAAAAAACAGCTCCCGTAGGATTTTTGTGCTAAAATTGATTCTTGGTTCAAACTTGGATCTAGAGTCCAAACTATGAGAAATGATGGGGTTCAAATTTTCCCGACCCCCACCCCGTTTCTGGGGGGGGGTCATCTATGACCTCCCATAACAGTATGCCAGCCAGTTAATGTCCGATTTTCATAATATTATAATTGTTTTGTATGTTTTAAAACATTCTGAGTTGATTTCTTGATTTCTTTTTAAAGTGGTCAGAATATTTTTTTGACTTTTGGTAGGGGTGTTTCCTCACCAGGGACCTCCCGGACTGACCCCTGGGCCTATAAGTTCTCATTACATTCCTCGCTCTGCTCCTGTTCCAGAATAACGTCAAATTAGATCATAAATGAAGCATAAAAGTATTTGTAGCTGGGCTCTGATATAAAATAAATAGTAGTAGCCAATACCAGGGGTCTTCCACAGGGGGCCCATGACCCCTAGGGGGTCCTCAGAGTTACTATACAGGGGCCCACCAAATCATTGTGGGATAGGAACTTTTTTCTTTTTTTTTTTTACATGAAACCACTTGAACCATAGCATCCCTTTTCCAGGGAGAACTTTAGCCAACAATAGCTGATCTACAAGGTTGTAGTTTGAGCTTGTAGATCAGCTATTTTCAAAGTAAGGTGCCTCAGTGTAGCAAATATTGCTGCTAAATAAAGATCAGCCAAGATCAGCCAGGCTGCTGCTGTCTTTCTCTTTGTCTTTCTGTTGTCGGTCAGGTGACTGGGAGGGCTACTTGTCATCCTTAGAGGAACTCATCAAGTATTTCCTTGCTCGTGATCTCCTTAAATATGCTCGACTGATGCCAGTCTATCTTGCCCAAATGAACGCTCTTGAACAGGATGACCCAGAAACATGGAACGCACTGAAGTCAGGTTAATTTGTTGTGGCAAAGTCAGAGATACTGTTCACTCATCTCTTCACAGATCAAGCCCTTGAGAAGGAAATCAAGAAGCTAAAGGGACATGGTGGGATGGTTGGAATCAGTAGAGATGAAGCAGCTCTGGACCGACTAGTCACTACCACACCTCATCTTTCTGGTCAAGTGAATCAGTACCTCAACATCTTCCCAAAAGCTTCCAGGTCTTCAAGGAAAGAGAACATTATCAGCTCTCAGGAGAGATTGCATTGAGGTCAAGAGAAAATGCTCTCAAGCAATGTAAATTGTTTGAGTTGCACTGTGGAGGCAATCTGTTCAAAGAGAACACACCATTGAAGAGTCTGGTTTCATCAGCGCTTGTGTCAGATGGGGAAAAAAATGACATTCTTCCTGGGCCTACACAATTATCCTGGGCCTACACAATTTTTCTGGTGCTGACTGGGGAGGAAAATTTGTTGGAATCTCCAAGAAGACATGGGTCAATGCCTACTTGAGGCTTGATGATGATGATCCTGCCATTAACTGCTTCAAGGACCTTGGAATGGGTTCCATTCCACCTGAGTTTGTTAACGGCAAGCTTCCATCACCATTGGAGTCATTGGAGCATGGAGGTCCAACAACCTTGCCATTACTAGATGGGAACTATTTTGGTCAAAGAACTTGAGGGTGAGATGCTACCTCCAACTCGTGCTGCACGGCTACCACATATCCTCTGTGCCAACTACGTCACAATGCGGGATAAGTCATTCATACCTGGCAAATTGCCCCGAGCTTCCACCAATCGAACAAAATGGATGGAATTCAGATAGTGGAGGGTATGTTCCAGTCAGGTGTCTTGCCCTCCCTGCTCCAAAGGCAGTACTTGAACTCATCAAATGTGGTTGCAAAGCAGGTTGCAAGGGACGGTGCAGCTGCTCAAACAATAACCTGCCTTGCACTCCTCTCTGCAAATGCTATGGTGGAGACTGTGTCAACACTATCAGGGAGGACATTCAAGATGATGATGACGAAGATGAATAGATCCTACAAATAATGTATTGTAGGCATAATTTACCATGGGCTCTTTAAGAGGATAAGTGTGTGTGTGTGTGTGTGTGTGTGTGTGTGTTAGTGTGAGTGCAGTGTGTGAAATAAATGGACACGTTCTACTAATAAACTATCAAAGTACTTTACATAAACGCAAGATATTCTAATACTATTCGAAATATTTGCAAATCACATGTATGGGTGCAAGAATAGGGGCAAAACTAGTCCCGGACCCCCTGTGGAAGACCCCTGGTATTAAATACTACTCATTTTTGTAATCCGTGCCCAGCTACAAAAACTTTAATGCTTAAATTATTATCTAATTTGACATCGTTCTGGAACAGGAGCAGAGCGAGGAATGAATGAGTACTGAGATGAGTCCGGGGGGGCCCGGGTGAAGAAAGACCCCAACCAAAAGTCAGAAAAGATTATTCTGGCTACTTTCAAAGTGTAAGAAATCAACTCAGAATATTTAAAAACCTATAAAACAACCCTAATATTATGAAAATCTGACATTAATTGTCTGGCATACTATTATGGGAGGTCCCAAAAGATATGACCCCCCAAATAAGGGGTGGGGGTCGGGAAAATTTGAACCACATAATTTTCTGACAGTCCCTATGAAAGCCAAAAAAGCAAAAAAATCACTTTTAGCAAAAAAATCCTACGGAAATACACATCGTACCACACTATACAGTGAGAGTTGCGCATGCGCACATCGCACAAGCAACCTAGCAGCATATAAAAACAACAATGGCAGCCGCCATGGTACCCTCGTCTCGCGAACGGATGAAAACAAGTAAAAGCTGGGAGCATTTCACACTCGACAAGCCAAATAAAATCCTTACCTGCAAACTTTGCAAGGGTGATTTTACTTGGCATGGCAGCACCAGCACCATGAACGAACACCTTAAGAGAAAACATCCGTTCACTGTGGAACATGATGAAGACTCCCCTCGGTAAGTTGGCTTGTTAGCTTGCTGGCCTGATATAATAGCAGACTTCAAATTAACTATAATTTCTCGTCACCAGACTTTCCACTGCGGAAAGCCTGCTTTCTTTTTACCGTTCGGTAATGGCCAGGCCCAGTCTAGTCCATCTGCTCTATATTTGCGCTATAATAGAAACATAAACGCGATCGTGAACGGGATCAATTCACCTAGCAAGTTGCTGATCCGGTCTGAGGCGGAAACGCTACATGCGTGTGTGTGTGTGTGTCTGTTATTTGCCGGATACAGTAGGTGGGCTCTAGACCGGAACCGAGCGCTGAGCAGTACATGGTAACCATGCAGGCTGCTGTGATGAAAATTAAAGCCAAGACATCACGTCAGGATTTTATAGAATTATAATAGCAACGCAGCACCGTATACTTATAGCCTACAGAATCAAGAACATGAAATTACTAGAATGTTTCTTATATGTAAAATAAAATGTTTATTAATAAATAAAAATTATTACAATATTTGAGAGAGATGCTTGCTAAAATGTATAGCTTATTGACAAGTGTCTTTTTTTAATCAATACAGTCACAAGAAGAAAACGGGTGCCATGGATTCATATGTGCAGCAGAGGTCTGTCCTCACTCCGCAGCAACAAAATGACCTCACCAAGTCAGTGTTAAACATGATTGTCGGAGACATGAGACCAATCAACATAGTGGACGGTGGATGGTTTCAAAAAATGATAATGGACTTCAACCCATCATACAGCCTGCCATCCAGAACCCACTTTTGATACCTCAGTTTGTTTACATAATCAGAACCTTTCCTACAGAGGATGAGTTTATTTTTTATTTATATTCAGCAGCACTTTTTTATTTTAATACCATTAGTCTGCTTTGTTAATGTTTACAGAGATATGTTATGTACTTGCTATATTTAGCAGCACCTTGATTGATGTTAATGTTCTTATTGCACTTTAAGAAACCAGAGGTTCAGGTTTGTTTACTTTGTTGTGCAAGAAACTGTTGTGCAGTCAAATAAACATTTTTGAAGGAAGTATTACTTTTTATTGTTTATATTGTATTGTTAGATACCCTCATTTGCATTTCCAAGATGGTGGCTATGTGAAAAGGAGTTATAACTTAACTTTTGACAATTTCAGTCAAGTCGATTTTATGTATTTTACTCATTAAAAGTAACACATTGGAATGTTCCAATTCATGATTAAATGAAAATCCATCTAGAACACACCATTATGGTGTACAGCTTCATCGCTGTATGCACCTAAACCATCCACTCCATGTGAGCTCCCCACGACGGAGCCCGCGTCTTCCTCACCAGCCATTTGCAGCATCCTGTTGCATACGCTAAAAGATCTGAGCATTCCAGCAGAACACGTCATCAGTGCATCAAAGCAGTCAGAAACAGGTCTCAGCAGCTTACGTATTTCCTGTAGGCGGACTCGACATAGCTGCGGGGTTTAAACCCTCACCAGGCGCACCTCTTCTACTACAGTGAACGGTAGAGTGACTGATGTTAGTCTGCCTCAGGTCAAACATTACTCTTTTAATTGCTTTTTACTAACACTATCATTACAAAGATGCCCAGAACATTGAGATGAACCTGTTTAGTTTATGGCTGCTCGAACAGCAATGGCAACATTCCAAGAATGTCAAAATGTCCACCGTGGGGTCCAGAGCCATTGAGTAATGGTTGAGACGAAGCAGTGAAAGGTCATACTAAGCATTTAAAGTAGCATTTGAATGACTCAATGGCTCTGGTCTCAGACCCCGCGGTGGATATTTTGACATTCCGTTTCTTTTGTTTTTTGGAATGTTGCCACTACTGCTGGAGCAGCCATACACTAAACGGGTTAATCTCGATGTAAGCTGAGACCATGAGACCCGTTTCTGAATTTGTCTATAGTGTGAGCAGGAAAGGTGACCTTGGGGAGCGCCTGTGATGTACACCAGCACCTCTGAACAGACAACCCTGCAGTCTCACATACTGCAGTCTGCCCCAGAGATTCTTACATCTTAGATCCATGCCACCAAACCATGCCCCCCCCCCCCCCCCCCTTCAACACAAGCTTCTGCAAGCAGCTGTGACTGGATAGTTTTGAAGACATTGAAGAAGTTAAAAAAAGCATGATTCTAACTGTATTGCCCAGGGTGTCAAGGTGTATGAATGCCTTGTTTAGCATGTAGAGTAGATGACATCATCAAAGCCAATGTCCACCTGGTATGCAGACTGAAGGGGGCCAATGTAGTCACTCACCATCAGTGAGTGACGATTCTATACATGTGGTGGGGAGTTCTCTTTTCTTTAAATCATAACTCGATAATTTTTTGCTCATTTAAAATAATTCAAAATACCATATAAACTACGGAATTCGGTCTTTCATTTTGGTATATAGATCGGTTGTGTAGGCCCTCTCTACGAAACGATATCAAGTGAAAAGGAAATGTCTGGGAATCGGGTTATAAAAGACACCATTATCAAGCAGCAAAAAGGCGAGTAGGCCTATGGGGGAGAAAGGGGGACGGCGGTCCATTGTGCCGATAATAGCCAGACAGAGTAAGAGATATATGCCTAAAATCATATTTACAAAACGTTTCAAATGGGGAAAAAAACAGATGATTTCAATCGAATATTTAGACAAAAGGGGAACTTTCTCTGGACTCCATGGGCTAAGAAAATAAACTTTTAAATCTCAAATCCGGTCAGAACGACCGCTCCGACGTCGTAGTGTTAAAGGGGGGATGACACGCCCCTCGGGAGGTATTAAGGCTATTAAAATTAGCATCTTGGATTGTGACCCAATCTTGGGAACGCACAATTTGACCAATAAAATTGATCTTGTATCTGGGCTATGGGCAGAGCGGCTCTGGGCTCTGCCAGTTAGCATTCCTGGTGGCTATCAACTCATGCTAGTGGTTCTCAAGTAGTTAATCTTCTTCTAAAGGGGCTCCTCCCTCCAAACCACAAACACACACACACACACACACACAGTCATGTTCACCACAAGGTCCAATTTGGACCTGAGGAGGAAGTGGGAGGGAGGGATGGGGAGGAGAGGAGAGGAGAGGAGAGGAGATGGGGGATGTAGCATGATGTGAAGGCGAAGGTCACACCCACACACACGTGTGCACACACACACACACACACACACACACACACACACACACACACACACACACACACACACACTCACACCACACATGGTGTTTGACCCCAGAATGACCTTGGCTCTGTGTGTGTGTAACTCTGTAATGTCCAGCCTCAACAGGCCACACTGGGCCTATTACTGACGGTAGACATGACCTATGCATACACACGCACACACACACACACACACACACACACACACACACACACACACACACAGACACAGACACATGCATGCATGCATGCATTATGTACCAGACATAATTTACCAGACAAATCTACACATCCAACCATCTACAGCCTGACAGATACAACACTGTCTCCCAGCTGCACCAGCCTGGTGAAGACTACTCCTGCCATTTCCAAATAATCAGACCAGTGTGTGTCCAGTGGAAACCTCGTATGAATCTGATCTCAGGTCAGAATGGGTTGAACAGCTCCCACACGGAGCTCTCACAAGATATGTACTGACAACAAAATGGACCAACCAATTCAGACAGAAAACTAAGAGGAAAAAACTATGACAAGTGAATTACAATTCACATTAATTCACAATTAATCAACACACAAAAACTAACAAAATAAATGCTCTCCCTCCAACCCTGCAAAGCCAGGACAGATAATGATATTCAGTAATTACAAAATAGATAATCAAGTTAATATACAGGTAGATGGTGTTGAAATTGAGAGAGTTTCTGAAAACAAATGTCTTGGTGTAATAATTGATGATAGAATTAACTGGAAGTCTCATATTAAGTATATATATAATAAATTATCTAGAAGTATTTCAGTTTTAAATAAAGCAAAGCACCTTTTGAACTATAAGTCACTACGTATGCTGTACTGTTCCCTGGTTTTGCCATAACTAAACTACTGTACTGAGGTTTGGGGGAATACTTATAAAACTCCACTTAATGCAATAACTATACTTCAAAAACGAGCTATAAGAATTATACATAATGCGGGATATAGAGATCACACTAATATATTATTTTTTAAATCATATATTTAAAAATTCATGGATATAATAGAAACTAAAACTGCCCTGATAATGTACAAAGTAAGGAATAATAATCAACTACCTGGAAATATTCAGGGGATGTTCTCTGATAGAGGGGGGGGGGGGGGGGGGGGCTATAATTTAAGGGGGGAACTACATTTAAAAACCAGAGTGGCTCGGACAACACTAACATAATTTTGTATTTCAATCTGTGGAGTAAAACTATGGAACAGTTTGCATGTGGAACTCGGACAACACTAACATCATTTTGTATTTCAATCTGTGGAGTAAAACTATGGAACAGTTTGCATGTGGAACTCAAGCAATGCCCAAGTGTGAACCAGTTCAAAGAAATATATAAAGAATACATTATTAAGAGGTATAGAGAGGAAGAGTTACAAGACACAGACTTATCATTTAGATAATTGTACTTAATTGATTGTTTATATATATATAATATACCATATGTATGTATTATATGAAATATATTAATACTTTTTATTGATCATAATATGATATATAGAATAGAATACATTATAGAGCATATTATACAATGACTTACATTATTTAATGTACTTGGTTTCTCTGTTGTGAATGTTTTAGTTTATACCATGTTGGTAGTTATGAGATGACGTCAAGCGATGACGCTGAAATTAAAGGGTAAGACCACTTTTTTTTAGGTTTGGGTTGTTGCGAATGCAGTGAGCACTTACTATGAGACCTAGCAGATCATGTCTGTGTGTCTGTCCGTGTGTCTGTCCCGCTATCCAAATATGGAGTGTGTTGCATCAGCAATCACTCAGCTCCATATATGGGCACAAAAGGGGCCATACTTACTCGTGTAGTTACTTTGCCATGATGCAACTCCAAATGTGGACAAGAAATAAAAAAATACTGCTCCAGTGATTAGAAATTGATAATTCAAAATATGCTCCTCATTGACTTACATTGTAGCTAAAACAGCTCTCAAAGTCACTCTTTTAGTATGTAAACAAACACAAACTAAGTTGATTCAGACAATATAGAGCATCACCAAAACTCATGTGGTTTTATTTTCTTCATAAAAATGTTAGATTCCTGTTGATTTTACTATTTGAAGATCTGGATCCGGATCCACGGATCCAGTCCGGGTTTTCTTCACAATAAAATGGACAAATCAACAGGAATCTAACATTTTTATGAAAAAATAAAACCACATGAGTTTTGGTGATGCTCTATATTGTCTGAATCAACTTAGTTTGTGTTTGTTTACGTACTAAAAGAGTGACTTTGAGAGCTGTTTTAGCTACAATGTAAGTCAATGAGGAGCATATTTTGAATTATCAATTTCTAATCACTGGAGCAGTTATTTTTTATTCCTTGTCCACATTTGGAGTTGCATCATGGCAAAGTAACTACACAACCCAAACCTCAAAAAATGTGGTCTTACCCTTTAAGCTAAAAAGGGGTAGGTTTATAAAAGTTATGTACTTCAACCTACACCCTTCTGAACATACAAAAGTTAAAACAAAATTAAAAAAAGAAGAGGAGAAGATAATAATTACACTTGCGGCCAGTGTGGCTTGTTTTTTTTTTTCTTTCTTGTTGTTTATACTTAATGAATATTGAATATTATTTTTGTTTTCTATATTGCACTTATTTTTTAATTCTTTGACTTGTTATGTTCAGAATAAAGTTTTTCATTCATTCATTCACTGTAGCTAAATCAGAGGAGCTGCCTAAATCAGGCTGCCTTTTGACAAACATGGCCTGTGCACAGAGATGGGCAGTATTTTAAATACTTTTTTGTATTATGTAATTTGTATTTCGCTGGGATGGAAGTAATTAGATGTATTTTGTATTTATATACATTTTTTTGACCCAGTATTTGTATTTTGGATAAATACATTTTCAATGTTTTTTGCCCATCAGAGATGGGCAGTATTTGAAATACTTTTTTGTAATTTGTATTTCGCTGGGATGGAAGATGTATTTTGTATTTAGATACATTTTTTGACCCAGTATTTGTATTTTGTATTGTGGAGTGTGTCAGGTCTCACCTCAGGGGGAGGGGCGCGTTACCATGACAACCAGGCACGCCCACGGCCGTGTCATAGACTCAGTGTACTATCCCAGAGCAATTCTAAATCAGCTGCGCCTCATTCCGGCCGCCGCCCTGGTTAGCAATTAAGGACAGCCGCAGCCGGTCAGCCGCGCCCTTTATAAACAACCTGCGCACCTAGCAGTATCAGATCCCTGCTACACACAGACGCTCGCGCAGCATATGCCGTCCACTCGGCGTTGGATGGTAAGTCCACACTCCTCTCACTCCTCTCACTTATGGACTCTCACGTATGTTTATTGTTTGATCGTTTGTATCACCACTCAATTGCTCTCTTATATTCTCACATCACCAGGCTTGTAGGAGTGGGGCTGGAAGCACACGCAGGAGCGTGTGCCCCCCATAGACAAACATACACGGAGAGCCGCATACATGCTGGAGACCCACCTGGCTCGTATCGGGGACGAGTGCGGAGACGGGACCCTCGTATGGAAACGGCAGCTCAACAGCTCCATAAGGTCGCAGTAAGACAAACCGTTCACTATCTATCACCCGTGTTATTAAGAAGAGGCACTCATAGTGGCAAATGAGCAGCTAAGGATAATAACGAAGATTGTGAATGAAGGAAGTCACCCTGTCGATGCTAAATGAAGACTGTGAATGAAGAGTGTCACCGTGGTGTTGTACACTGAAGATTTTTGAATGAAGATAACCCCGTAGAGACTAATGGAAGCTAGCAGGCTCTAGATAAAGTGTCACGTCCACCCTGTGAAAGAAGACAGGCCCGGGTTATGTTTATTTCACCCTTTGAAGAGACTTTAAGTTGGCTTGCGCCGCCAGGCCCGGTGAAAGAAGACCGTTAGAAACTAGAGCGCTTACTTTGTGTTAACCCCCTGACTGCCGTTGTCGTACCGACACGGCCACCCAGTAGATAGAGAGAAATAAGAATATAAATGCTTGTGTATCTTCCTGTTGGCCGAGCCTAAGGGGCCCTCCGTACCATCCCCGCCCGGTACCATACCAAGTACTTTTACTCTAATTACTCACCGCCCCGTATCCGAGTACTTCTACTCTAAAGTACTCTTCTGTGCCTTGTGGATAGAGAAAGATACGCACCCCCTTACCTACCTCCGGGGGAGCCTCCTGGCCTCCTCTGGAACCTGGAAAAGAAGAAGAGAAAGAGTTATACAAAGGTCTAGTTGGTAGACTGCCTAGACCGGGTGTCTCAGGCCCCAACTTTGTACTTACCTTGTGCTCTGACCGTATGCTAACATCCCCTCTCATCCTCTGCAGTGACGACTCCCGCCTCGGAACCGGGACCTCATGCAAAGAATATTACTGTCTGAGTTCTGTTTGTGAAAACTGACTTTGTTTGAACCTGTTGGAGAAATAAAGCAAGGGGCGCCATCGTGTGTCTAACCCCTGAAACTGCACTCTGAGTTGTATTTCCCACCCGACCTCCCACATATGGTGGAGAATGTGGGTATTCATCTGATCTCAACCACCGCCTAACCATGGCCAGCCTCGAATTGGCCGCCCTCCTCCGAAGTCAGACTGAACTACAGAACGCGGTGCGTGAAGTTGTCCGCAGGCTAGACCGACACGGCGATGTCCCTAGGACCCCCAACGCCGTCCTCTCCAAGCAGACCCCCGAGGATGACATCGAGGCGTACCTCGAACTCTTCGAACGCACCGCCGACCGCGAGCAGTGGCCCGCCGCCGACTGGGCCGGCATACTGGCGCCCTACCTCTCGGGAGAGGCTCAACGCGCATGTCGGGACCTTCCCGCCAGAGACGCTCGAGACTACGAGACGCTGAAGGCCGCCATCTTGTCCACCCTCGGCTACAGCCTGCCCGCCCGGGCCCAGCGGTACCACATGTGGGCCTATCAGCAGGCCCAGCCCCCTCGCGCTCAGGTCGCCGACCTCTACCGCCTGACGCAGAGCTGGCTGACCACGGGCGGAGAGACCCCGTGGATTGAGAGATTAGTCATAGACCGGTGTGTCCGTGCCCTGCCATCCGACGCCAAGAAATATGTTGCCCGAGTCAGCCCCACATCCGTGGACGCCCTGATCGCCCTCCTGGAGAACCACCACGTCTGCTCGGATATGCTCCGCCAGACCAAGAGCGACGCCGTCCCCAAGACAGACGACCGCCGAGACCGACGCCGACCAGCCCCGCCGACCCCGCCGGCCCCGTGCCTCCGGCCCCCCCGACCGCAGCCCGCGGATCCGCAGGTGCTACGTCTGTAATCGGGAGGACCACCTGTCCTGGGCCTGCCCAGAGCGGCCCCCCGGCCCCGATGTCTCCATGTCCTCCGCAGACAGCATGAGAGGGCCCCGCCCCTGCCTCCACACCGGAAGTGAGAGCCGACGACAGACCACCCTCCCCGCCCGGGTTGATGGGACTGACACCCATGCCTTGCTGGACTCAGGCAGCGTGGTGACGCTGGTCCGGGGTGACCTCGCCTCCGCCACCAATGGACCCACCATCCCGGTCACGTGTGTCCACGGAGATGTCCGACGGTACCCCGTCGCCCACGTGACCGTACAGACCCCCCGTGGCTCCGCGTTGGTCGCCGCCGGAGTGGTCCCCGAACTCCCAGTCCCCCTCTTGATCGGAACGGACTGTCCGCTGTTCGAGAAATACTGGAACCCGGGACGACGAGGGCCCCCCAAGACGCGGCGCCGCCGACGCCGCCGAAGTAGCGTACCCCTCGTCGCCTGCCCCGCCCTCCGCGAAGACGGGACCTCGTCCACCAGCAGCGGCAGAGGAAGTCCCCAGCCAGAACCCTGGCCGGAAGAAGCGGAGGCCTCCGACGCCGACGACACGCCGGCCCTCGGTGAAGACCCCTTCCTAGAGTTCCCCAGAATAGACACGCCGCCCCCCGGCGGCAAGGGTCGTTCGCCACCGCGCAGTGGGCCGACCCCAACCTGGCTGGCGCCAGGCGGAACGTCGTGGCCGTCGACGGGAAGCTGAACCCGGGGGTGAGTGAGAAACCTTTCCCACACTTCTTCGTCCGACACGACTTACTGTACCGCGCTTGCAAAGACCCCGCGGGGGAGGTCGTCGAACAATTACTCGTCCCAAAAACGTATGTGTCCCGAGTAATGTATCTCGCCCACTCCCACCAGTTAGGGGCCCACCTGGCCGTACAAAAGACTTACGACCGGGTCACCGCCCGCTTCTACTGGCCAGGCGTTAAGAAGGCCAGTGAGGAGTTTTGCCGCTCCTGTGCCGAGTGTCAGCTAACCGCCCCCCGCGGAGTTCCCCACAGCCCGCTAACCCCGATGCCAATTATTGATGTGCCGTTTTCCCGTATCGCCATGGATATTGTCGGACCCCTCCCTAAGTCCGCCCGGGGACACCGCTACATTTTAGTCATCATGGACTATGCGACGCGCTATCCGGAGGCCATCCCCCTCCGTACCGCCAACGCCCGGGCTATTGCCCACGAGCTGCTGATGTTATTCAGCCACGTCGGCATCGCGGACGAGATCCTGACGGACCAGGGCACGTGTTTTATGTCCCGCGTCCTATCGGCCCTGTACAAATGGTTAAAGGTCAAGCGTATACGGACCTCCGCCTACCACCCCGAGACGGATGGGTTGGTCGAGCGGTTTAACCAGACCTTAAAGAAAATGCTAAAACGCGTCACGGAAGAGGACGCCAAGGATTGGGACCGCCTCATCCCGTTTGTGCTCTTCGCGATTCGCGAAGTACCCCAGGCGTCAACCGGGTTCTCGCCCTTTGAGCTCCTGTACGGGAGGAAACCGCGTGGCCTCCTCGACCTGGCTAAAGAAGCCTGGGAGAGCCAGCCGTCCCCCCTCCGCAGTGTCATCGAACACGTAGACGCACTCCAGGAGCGCGCCAAACGCATATGGCCCATCGTAAGAGAGCACATGGCCGCAGCCCAGACCGCCCAGGCGCGCACCTACAATAAGGGTGCCAAAATCCGTGAGTTCGCCCCTGGCGATAAGGTGCTGGTGTTGGTCCCCACCAGCGAATGCAAGTTCCTGGCCCGGTGGAAGGGCCCATATGAGGTCGTGGAGAGGAAAGGAGCCGTAAACTACCGGGTGAGCCAGCCAGGCAGAAGAAGGGGACACCAGATATATCACGTGAATATACTGAAACGGTGGCATACGCCGGAGGAAGTACCCCTACCCGCTTTATTGACCTTTGTCTCCCCGCAGGCCCCGGCCGTAGCCCTTGGCGAGGGTCTGACGCCCCAGCAGACGCAGGACTTGCGGGAACTCCTCGATCGGAACCGCGACGTGTTCTCCGAGCTCCCGGGACACACCTCCGTGTTAAAACACGACATCGACACCCCTAACGGCCAGGTAGTGAGACTACGGCCGTACCGGATCCCGGAGGCACGACGAGAGGCCATAAGGGAAGAGGTTAAGAAGATGCTCGAGCTGGGGGTCATCGAGGAGTCCCACAGTGCCTGGTCGAGCCCGATCGTAATAGTCCCCAAGCCCGACGGCACCCTTCGTTTCTGCAACGACTTCCGGAAGCTAAACGAGATCTCCGTATTCGACGCGTATCCCATGGCACGCGTCGATGAGCTGATCGACCGGCTGGGGCCCGCCCGGTTCATCAGCACCCTCGACCTGACGAAAGGGTACTGGCAGGTCCCCCTCACGGAAAGAGCCAAGCAGAAAACCGCCTTTATCACCCCCGACGGACTCTTCCAGTACAGAGTGATGCCCTTCGGAGTGCACGGAGCCCCCGCCACGTTCCAGAGGTTGATGGACCGGATATTGCGACCCCACCAGGCGTTCGCGGCGGCCTATTTGGATGATGTGATCATCCACAGCGCCACCTGGGGCCAACACCTGGAGCGGGTCGACACCGTCCTAGCCACCCTCCGGGCGGCCGGCCTGACCGCCAACGCGAAGAAGTGCCGCATTGGGTGGACCGAGACCGACTATCTCGGTTACACCATCGGCCGTGGGTGCATCCGACCACAGACGAGGAAGGTGGAGAAGATCCAGACCTGGCCACGTCCGGTGACCAAGAAGCAGGTCAAGTCCTTCCTCGGCCTGATCGCCTATTATCAGAAATTCGTCAAAAATTTCGCCACGATCGCGGCCCCCCTCCACGATTTGACGAAGAAGAGCCTCCCCCACCACGTCCAATGGACAGACGAGGCGGACGAAGCCTTCCGCACCCTGAAGACCGCCCTGTGCAGTGAGCCGGTGCTCGTAGCGCCGAACTTCAACAGGCCCTTCAGCCTCGCCACGGATGCGTCCAACACCGGGGTCGGCGCCGTCCTGTCCCAGCCGGTAGACGGAGATGAGCATCCCGTTCTGTACATCAGCAGGAAGCTGCTGAAGCACGAGCGTAACTACTCCACGGTCGAGAAGGAGTGTCTGGCCGTGAAATGGGCCATCCACCACCTCCGGTACTACTTATGGGGCAGACAGTTCACCCTCGTGACCGACCACGCGCCACTCAAGTGGATGGCGGCGAACAAAGACCGCAACGACCGCGTCACCCGCTGGTTCGTCGAGCTCCAGAGCTACAAGTTCGAGATAGAGCACCGGCCCGGGACCAAGATGAAACACGCGGACGCGCTCTCAAGACTGTACGAAGACGAGGGAAGTAGTCAAGCTCCTTGCGGTAGCAAGAAACTTAGGGGGGGAGTGTGTGGAGTGTGTCAGGTCTCACCTCAGGGGGAGGGGCGCGTTACCATGACAACCAGGCACGCCCACGGCCGTGTCATAGACTCAGTGTACTATCCCAGAGCAATTCTAAATCAGCTGCGCCTCATTCCGGCCGCCGCCCTGGTTAGCAATTAAGGACAGCCGCAGCCTGTCAGCCGCGCCCTTTATAAACAACCTGCGCACCTAGCAGTATCAGATCCCTGCTACACACAGACGCTCGCGCAGCATATGCCGTCCACTCGGCGTTGGATGGTAAGTCCACACTCCTCTCACTTATGGACTCTCACGTATGGACTATGTTTATTGTTTGATCGTTTGTATCACCACTCAATTGCTCTCTTATATTCTCACATCACCAGGCTTGTAGGAGTGGGGCTGGAAGCACACGCAGGAGCGTGTGCCCCCCATAGACAAATATACACGGAGAGCCGCATACATGCTGGAGACCCACCTGGCTCGTATCGGGGACGAGTGCGGAGACGGGACCCTCGTATGGAAACGGCAGCTCAACAGCTCCATAAGGTCGCAGTAAGACAAACCGTTCACTATCTATCACCCGTGTTATTAAGAAGAGGCACTCATAGTGGCAAATGAGCAGCTAAGGATAATAACGAAGATTGTGAATGAAGGAAGTCACCCTGTCGATGCTAAATGAAGACTGTGAATGAAGAGTGTCACCGTGGTGTTGTACACTGAAGATTGTTGAATGAAGATAACCCCGTAGAGACTAATGGAAGCTAGCAGGCTCTAGATAAAGTGTCACGTCCACCCTGTGAAAGAAGACAGGCCCGTGTTATGTTTATTTCACCCTTTGAAGAGACTTTAAGTTGGCTTGCGCCGCCAGGCCCGGTGAAAGAAGACCGTTAGAAACTAGAGCGCTTACTTTGTGTTAACCCCCTGACTGCCGTTGTCGTACCGACACGGCCACCCCGTAGATAGAGAGAAATAAGAATATAAATGCTTGTGTATCTTCCTGTTGGCCGAGCCTAAGGGGCCCTCCGTACCATCCCCGCCCGGTACCATACCAACTTTTACTCTAATTACTCACCACCCCGTATCCGAGTACTTCTACTCTAAAGTACTCTTCTGTGCCTTGTGGATAGAGAAAGATACGCACCCCCTTACCTACCTCCGGGGGAGCCTCCTGGCCTCCTCTGGAACCTGGAAAAGAAGAAGAGAAAGAGTTATACAAAGGTCTAGTTGGTAGACTGCCTAGACCGGGTGTCTCAGGCCCCAACTTTGTACTTACCTTGTGCTCTGACCGTATGCTAACATCCCCTCTCATCCTCTGCAGTGACGACTCCCGCCTCGGAACCGGGACCGCATGCAAAGAATATTACTGTCTGAGTTCTGTTTGTGAAAACTGACTTTGTTTGAACCTGTTGGAGAAATAAAGCAAGGGGCGCCATCGTGTGTCTAACCCCTGAAACTGCACTCTGAGTTGTATTTCCCACCCGACCTCCCACAATGTAAAAAAGCAATTAAAAGTACACACTTAAAAACAATATAATGTAACACCTGTGTCGTATAGATAGTGTAGAACAGTTACTAAGTTACAATCAAGGGTTAGACGTAGGACTAGTTAGGTTGGTCTACTGGAGCCAGAGGGGTAAATAATGAGACCAGATGCAAGTCTCAAATCATTTATATAAATTGAAATAGGAAAAAACTAAAATAAAACATTACGCACAAACATACAGCATGACAGTAAACAACAAATGAAATAGGTATACCTTGATATCAATAGATGAATCTTAGGTTTTTAAACCTCAGGGGTTTTTTAATCTGTGGGTGCACCCAACTACACTGACTGATTGACACCTTGTGCAACTGTTGCAGTGTTGAAACCAGTACAGTTTAGTATTAAATGCATTTCAAAATCAATTCCTCAATTAGGATTTGAATCCAAATATAAGCACTTCACATGCTGCAATAACCCGGACAATAAATAAAAACACATCAATTGACAATAAACCCTTACACCACTAAGTGGCTATATGAAATAGTCCCAAAGTCAAGACACAAAGTGCCTACATACACCTTAGTGAGCGTGTGTAAGTGTTGGCTGTTACAGTCTGCACTGCTCCTTGCAGGGCAGATACTTGTGTGTGTGCTATTCTTAATTATCCAGTCCTGCACTGTTCCTCACAGGGCAGAGGGTGTGTGTGTGCTATTCTTAATTGTCCAGTCCTGCACTGTTCCTCACAGGGCAGAGGGTGTGTGTGTGTGCTATTCTTAATTGTCCAGTCCTGCACTGTTCCTCACAGGGCAGAGGGTGTGTGTGTGCTATTCTTAATTGTCCAGTCCTGCACTGTTCCTCACAGGGCAGAGGGTGTGTGTGTGCTATTCTTAATTGTCCAGTCCTGCACTGTTCCTCACAGGGCAGAGGGTGTGTGGATTATATACGTGAGACAATGTCCAGTTCTAGTGTGTGTAGTCTGTGTGCATCACCGCCCAATACTGCACTGCTCCTTGCAGGGCAGTGTATGTGTGACAATTTCCTACCACACTGGGGGGAACAAGGCTACGGCTCTGGGTCTGTCCCAAGGAGAATTCAACACGGTCTGGGTTCTTCCAATCACGGGCAGCTCGCCATCCTTGGACCGAGTCGGGCTGAATCAGAACAGAACTGATCCAAACCAAAAAATCTGACCTGCATAAAGCAAGGCCAGAGGCATCTCTGTGTTAATGTCTAAAACAATAGCTTCATAAACACAATTCTGCATAAGGTTTCACTTCAAATACTTTTGGAAATAGATACATTAAACCTTTCAAATTCACAAATAATGTAACGATTACAATTAAATTCAACAGGAGTCCAAACGAAACAAAACAAAATAAAATAAATCTTCCTCTCACCGATGGTGGTGTATTCCTGATAAATTAAGTGCAGGGTCCACCAATTGTGAGTGAGACACTACAAATAAAAATGAGTAACATTGATTGAGAACACATTATTTTTACCAAAATAATACACAAAAATAGTTTTTAGCTGAACACCAAACAAACTTAAATTACAGTTGCATTACTCAATTCTTCATTGAACAAACTAAACAGTCTCCAGCAGTGCTGGGACTTCACTCATGTTTACATGTCAGTTAGCCACCTAGCAGCTAACAACAGCTAACAGTCGGGTTTGCAAATGAAATCAGTACAGCTTTAGATGACTCAATGTTGCTCCTCACAACAGCCTAACATCATTGATGCTGTGTTTTGTTGCACACAACTGACGTTATTATTCTATATTTTAGCTTTTCACTCTGTCTGCAGCTCTCCTCTCTCTGTGCATCCCTTTTACTCCTTCAAAACCTCTCAAAGGGCACCTACGGACGGCTGCAATTCCAAACTGGCCCCCGTAGAATCTGTGTATAGTTTTAGTGTAATGAGGGATATGACTGAATTAATTAATTGTCACTTGAGGACTTTTTAACAGTTATTTATTTATTCATATTGAAGAATGATTTAGCCCATTTTAATCCATTGTATTTATCTATTTATTGTTAAGGGTGATTTAGCCCATTTTCTGGACCTGTGTTACAATAACATAGCCTGGTGGAACCACTCCCCCTGCTGGACAACATTTGCATTCTGAGGAGAGAACTGGTGAACTCAGTACTGCCGCAATCTGGCAGAGTCAGGTTAACAATAACATGGACAATGTTACAAGTTTATGCTTAATCAAACAGTGCTTTACTGGCCTTGTTAAACATGAGAGCACATCATCTGCGACTTGTGAGATGATTCGGGAGCACAGCGTGACATCAGACGCCTATAATCCCTGTGATAAGTTTAACATTAAATCAATTGACTGCATTTCTTTATTTCCAAGTGAAAATGACAAGCATATAGCTTGTCTATTTGTTATTGTAGCCTAGGCTATATAGGCGTATGGGGCTTAATCACTCACTGTTTAAATAAGTGCTTTAACAGTCATCCAGTTAATGTGGGCGGCGGTGGCTCAGGGGTAGAGTGCCTGGATGGGAACCGCAAGGTTGCCAGTTCGAACCCGGGCTCCCCCAGAGTTACTGTCGAAGTGTCCTTGAGCAAGACACTGAACCCCTAATTGCTCCCGATGTGCTAGTTGGTGCCTTGCATGGTTTCCGCTGCCATCGGTGTATGAATGGGTGAATGTAATGCACAATCTATGTAAAGCGCCTTGGATAAAGGCGCTATATAAATGCACCATTTTTATTTTATTTACCAATGTGCATCCTGGTTGTTCATTTAAATCTGAGTCTAAAAACAATTACACATCTATCTCTAAGTGGTGTTTTTTAACCTTCTCTTCTATCTACCCATCCACTCCGATGTATACGCACGCATGCATGCACGCACGCACGCACAATATAAAGAAATACATTGTTATGTTGTGCACTGTTGTCGGTCACCATTAGAATATGAGTGAATGTATATTTGATACTGTAAAAGGAAAAACATTTGTGGTTGTATATGTAGACTATTTGCACTTGTCTTTGACATACTGTAGGCCTACATCACTGATTCTCAACATGCAGGGTCCTTTAGGTGGTTCTAGGGTAGCTCTGGTCCATAGCTCTAATGCGTGCATTAGAGCTATGTTACTATCAACGTCCGCCGCTCGCATGAATGCAGACCAGCCTCTACTCTTTAGTGTAAATAAAAAGAACGTTTTTGCTACTCACCAAAACAAAGGCGGGTTGTGTCAATAGAAAGACTACTTTCCTTAGTGGAAGCACTCTGAGCCCCCCACCACACGTATAAACTGTACTTTTTGGCCAAAAAGGGATTTTGTTTCCACCGGAAAAAAAACATTTTTAGTTACTCCGCTGCGCCCTCTACTGATATTGCCCAGAGAACTGCCTCATAGAGGATATTTTTCCTCCGGTGAAAAAATATCCCTTTTTGGCCAAAAAGTACCGTTTATACGTGTGGTGGGGGGCTCAGAGTGCTTCCACTAAGGAAAGTAGTCTTTCTATTGACACAACCCGCCTTTGTTTTGGTGAGTAGCAAAAACGTTCTTTTTATTTACGCCAAAGAGGAGAGGCTGGTCTGATTTCGATTTGAGATTTAACATTGGAAGTCCCATATCCTTGTACTGCGCGGGGCAGAATCGTAGAAGCAGTAGAAGGATATGGATCAGATCTAGTTCTAGGGGCAACATTATTGAATGTTAGGAACAAATTAATTTATATTTACAGCTCTGTAACTCTGAGAGTGTAGCTGTCCCAGCAATGGGTATTTTGTAATGTTTTATTGTATTGCTTACCTTTCTGAAAATGTATAATTATGTTAACATTGTATGTATTTTTGTTTTGGATAACATAGTGTATTTGTATGCTGTGTGTGGTGCCTCACGAATCTTGGATGAACTAATCCAGGATATAGGCCAAAGCCAGGCTTTTTAAATCCTGATCTTTACAGCCTGGTTTATTCCGTTCCACTAAAGCCAAGCGAGGCTCAGAATTGGCGGATTTGGCGAGCCGGGATCAGCAAGCCTGGCTTAATAGACAGTCTGGCTTTTTGTCTCTAGACCCCTTCTGTGGATCAAAGATTTACTGATCCTTCTTCTTCATGGGGTATTAAGGCAGTTTGCATCCTTAATAGTTGCATTACAGCCCCCTTCTGTATATCTCATTATCTTTACCAATCTATTCAAGACTTACTGATACAAGGACTTAAGCTTCTAAAATAAATACTGCTGCTGTAATTAAAGAGAGAACATACTCTCAATAGTGGATAGACTGAATGATTAACTACCCCAAAAATATAGTTTACATTTTACCACTACTATTAACTTAAAACAGAATTCTTAATATTGTAAGCATAATGATATTGTCACATTGTGATATTTGTCCATAACTCCCTCCTCTGAGGGAGCTACCTTTGGGGAAGGGGGTTGTTTTCCAGACAGGGGCCAGACTGGTGAGGTTCATAGGTTCATGGGTTCATTTAGCATGCCAAAGTTTGTGCTATTGCCATTGAGAATGCATTGGGCGTTTAAGTTAAATAACTCAGAAACTACAAAACATTTCAAAGTATGTGTTCCAGCATGTGTTTCCACAGTAAGCTGAATTTTACAAAGTGTGAATGGAGTTTCTAGGTGAAAGTGATTTTATGAAGTGCCACTATCTGCCTATAAATGTCTCAAATTTGAAAGCACTATATTTCTAAAACTATGAAACATTTCAGAGATTCCTTTTCAGGCACACATGTCCACCGTAGGATGAACCTAAATAGGTTTGAATGGGGTTTCTAGGTGTAAGTATGTAGGACTAGTAGTGGGTGAAACGTTACAATATGTTGTAAAACAATGAGTAATGGTAATATTTAGTAGTTTTCACTTTTACAAAGAATAATAATATAATATAATTATTATTCTTAACCGTGCACTTGCACGACAGCAAACCTATTCATGGGAAACATTCACCAAAAGCAGCTGATCTACAAGCTCACAAGCTGTCATGATGTTGTGCAGCCTATATATTTTGGTTATTTGATTTTATATAGTGCTTAAATTAGTCCTTTAATGCAGACCGATACAAATAAGGCAACATTAACCCATAATAATTGAATAAATCTGGAAAACATCATTGGTTTGTGATCAGTTTGACTGCTTAATGAACAGTAAAGACATCAGGATTAGGTTAAACCTGGCTGTTAGCCTGGTCCGGAGCAGGCTAAGTCCAAAGCATAAGTTTCCATGGTAACTAATGTAGCATCACTTTCATGAAACCGAATCAAGCCTCAACATATCCAGGTTAACTGGTTAAATTAATCTGGCAAGATCAACCTGCTTTCATGAAACCGGTTAAGCACTGATCCAGGATATATTAAGCCAGGATATGTGTTAAAGCCCGGCTTAATCTCTAATCCAAGTTTCGTGAAATAGGCCCCTGGTCTTTATGACCTAGAAGGGCATGCAGGGGCAGAGCCCTCTGATTAGTGTTGAGCAGCATTGAGTGCACCTGTGTGAGCTAAGCTCAGTCAGAACAAAGTTCTATTTCATCCTTACTGACTGCCAGTGCTTAACACTGGATGATATCCGTCTCACGTACGTGCAGTAAAAAATAACAACAAAGTCACGAATGTGACATGATGACGGTGGTCGTGGAGCGCAGTAGTCAGCGTACATAAGCCACACCCGTCAAACATGACTTCCCTTTTGATCTTCTCGCAGGCGCGTAGCAGGTTTGAGGTTTGAGGTTATACCTTTAATTATTGAGAGATACTCATATAATTAAACCACCGTCTTTTTCGCCGGGAGCCCTGCAACCTTGAGGTAAGGTTGGAGCATCGGTTGGTTGCGTCCTCCAAGGGCTGCGATAAAGACACACTTTTGTACTCCCAGCAATTAAGCCTGTGTTTGCACTAGGCATGCTGCTGCAGGAGACGCTATAAGTTTATATAAACGAAGAGTCTGATTTCGGTCTCTTTTCCTTGTTTAAGTTGTTAAACGTTATTCATTTTCTATTTACATTATCTGGCGAGTGCTTACTCGTTCCAGTATAAACAACCAATTTAACTGGTTGCTTGTTGAGCGTTTGCGCTCATTACAGAGCTAATTCATAAAACTTGTATATATTGCATGATGTTTTGCTTGTTTTCAGTAAACAGCTAAGTTTATTGTTAGCCTGTTGAGCGTTTGCGCTCGTTACAGAGCTTGTTTATAATTTCATAGTTATTGTTACATTCCCAAAAGAGTGGTTCCGCTTGTGGGTATTTCACGTGTCTTGGAGTGTATCCGCTCCATAGCCACCATAGTAGCGCTTCACAGTACAAGTGCCTTCACTCTAGTACCTGTCCAGCCATGGCACACCCTTGCGCTGTTTGCACGGCTCCACTGGGGGACGATGATGGCCATGATGAATGCCCCAAATGCCTGGGTATAGCACACCTGAGGCAGGGGCTAACTGAGAGCCAATGCATGAACTGCAGCTACATGCCTCGGGACCTGAAGCTGGCCAGGCTTGCTGAGGTGCATGCCCAGCAGCCAGAGAGCCAGGTGATTCCCCCACCTGGTGCCCCCGCAGAAAAGCGGCAGAGGACTCTCTATCCACAAGGGCTTCCTGCACTGATTTCGGTGATGAACCCGCACAAGAGGAGGCAGAGACGGCCACCAGGACTTTATACACCCGCTCGTCACGGTCGAGCAGTGAAGTCAGAGGGGATTCCGGCTCTAACCCGACCTCTATTAAGCCCGTGATCCGCATGGCGCTGGCGCGCCTGGGCCTGGATGAGGCTGCTGCTACAGCAGTAACTAGAAGTGAATTCTTCAGGGCGGTCTAAGCCTCAGGCTGCTTTCAGTGTCCCCGTCTCCGAGGGATACATCAAAGAGCTCCACAAATGCTGGTTAGACCCCAACACCAAGACCCACCATGTTTCTGATGATAGGGCCTTGGCCTCTATGCAAGACGCCGCCAAGTATGGGCTTGATAAAGCGCCATCCGTGGAGCCATCAATTGCTGATGAGGCCCTGCGACCGGTGTCCCGCTGTCCCAGGCCCCAGTGCCGCACTACAGACGACCTACTGGTCAAGAGCTGTAACATCGCGGCACGGATAGGCCGCATTGGAAATTCAATGTCCCACATTATGCTGGCTCTGTCCCACTCTCTACAATCCTTGGGCACGGATGCCCCCTCAGGTGTAGAGGCTTCGTCAGGCACGGATGTCAATCCAGGTGTGGATGCTTCCATCCAGAACCTGAGTGACGCTTCTCTGGAGTCATTGGCGTACATGACAACAGAGCTTGGCAGACTATTGTCAACATTAACTGTAGCTCGCAGACAGGTGTGGTTGGCCCAATCCCCACTACCTGAGCAATGCCGGACAGTCCTCCGTAAACTCCCTGTAATTCCGGGGGAGGTGTTTGGCGCTGCGGCACAGCAAGCCTTGGAGCGTAGCGTCCAGGCTAACGACAGAAGGAAGCAGTTTGCCAGTATCAAGGGGCCTCCCCCGGTAACGAGGCAACGGTCTGCACCAGGTTATGGAACCGGCCACTCTCGGCCACCATTGCAGCAGGACAGCTACCCAAGGGCCTCGAACTACGGACAGACTGACCAACGTTGCCGTGGGCCTTCTCGCACGGCACCTCAGAGGACTCGGGGGTCTGGGTTTCGCCCCCCCAGAGACCAGAGGGGCCAGAGGGGTAGGCCATGAATGCCCAGGGCCGGCGGTGGGGCGCTTCTCCCAGCAGCATCTCAGCTACTGGGAAAGCTCCGCTTCAGACCCTTGGGTGGTGGCCACGCTCTCCCAAGGGTACAACATCCAGTTCCGCCGCCGGCCCCCCGTTCACAGTGGGATCAAGATGACCATCATGAAGGATCCCACAAAATCCCAGGCACTCAGGCAGGAGGTGGCCACCCTCCTGGAGAAGAATGCCATCGAAGAACTCAATCTACAGACACAGCAAGGTGGGTTTTACTCCATGTATTTTTTGGTCACAAAAAAGATGGAGGTTTTCGTCCTATACTGGACTTGCGCAGGCTCAACACCAATCTGAAGGTGTTACCCTTCCATATGTTGAGGACAGCGGATGTGCTCCAGGCGGTCACAACACACACCTGGTTCACATCGATCGACTTAAAGGACGCATACTTCCACGTCCCTATAGCCCTACACCACAGGCAGTATCTGCGCTTTGCATTCGAAGGCAGAGCCTACCAGTTCAGGGTGCTCCCGTTTGGGATTTCCCTGGCCCCTCGGATATTCACGAGGTGCATGCGGGCAGCACTGGCCCCGCTGCAGGCCCGTGGCGTGCAAATCCTCCCGTACTTGGACGACTGGCTGATTTGCGCTCCAACCAGAGAACAGGTGGAGCAGGATACAGCAGCCCTTTTATGCCATGTGACACGGCTAGGCCTTACTGTCAACCACAAGAACAGCTGTCTCACTCCCAGCCAGACAGTTGTGTTTATCGGCCTGGTCCTAGACTCCCGCCGAATGCTGACCTTTCCCACTCCTCAACGAGGGGAAGCCATTTCTCAACTTCTTCTCCGCTTTCGGAGGAACAGGAAACTGAGGTTCAGCCTGTTTCTCAGGTTGTTGGGAATGCTGACATCAGTGACAGCAGTAGTGCCTCTGGGCCTCCTGCGGCTGCGGCCATTCCAGATCTGGGTCAATGGTCTACATCTAGACCCCAAATACCACATGTCCAGGAGAGTCAGGGTGTCCAGCAGCTGCCTTCTCACACTGCAGCCCTGGAGGGACAGGACGTTTCTGTCCAGAGGGGTCTCCCTCGGTTCCACCCCCTCGCGTCGCGAAGTGGTGGTGACGGGTGCCTTGTCCACCGGATGGGGTGCTGTATGGCAACACTGTGAGGGGACTCTGGACCGGACAAGACTTGACACGGCACATAAATGTGCTCGAGCTTCATGCTATATTCCTAGCACTTCAACACTTTGCTCTGCAGCTGAAGGGCAGGCATGTGCTTGTGCGGTCCGACAACAAGTCAGCTGTCTACCACATAAACCGCCAGGGGGGCACGAGATCGACCCTATCACTACGGGTGGCACGGCAACTCCTCGTGTGGGCTTTCCCTCGCTTTTTAAGCCTGAGGGCTATGTTTCTGCCAGGGCCACAGAATGTGGTGGCAGATTTTCTGTCCCGTCAGAAGCCTCCCTCGGGGGAGTGGAGACTCCACCCAGAGGTAGTAGAGGAGATCTGGCGCAGATACGGCACAGCGGAAGTGGACCTGTTTGCCTCGGAGTCCACAACACATTGCCCTCTTTGGTTCTCCCTGATGGAGACATCAAGCCCGTTAGGACAGGATGCTCTGGCACACCCGTGGCCAGATGTCCTCCTCTACGCATTCCCACCTTTCCCACTGATAGCGTTAACGCTACACAGACTTCGGCAAGGCAACCACAGACTTCTGCTGGTTGCCACGAAATGGCCAGGGAGGACGTGGTTCTCAATGCAGCACAGTCTCTGCTGCAGCTCTCCATGGAACCTCCCCGACAGGAAGGATCTCCTGTCTCAGTTGGACGGCCGCATTTGGCACCCGGGCCCGGAACGCCTGCAGCTGTGTGTATGGCCCCTGAGAGGCCGGAACCGCTCCTGAGTCAGTGTGACCAGGCTGTGATCCAGACTCTCCTGGATGCAAGAGCACCTTCCACCAGGGCACTCTATGCTAACAGGTGGAAAATATTCTCGCAATGGTGCGAGGCTAACCGAGAGGTCCCTGAGCGCTGCTCTGTGCCAATAGTACTGCGTTTCTTGCAATCGCTACTGGAGAAGAAGCTGGCTGCTTCAACACTCAGGGTCTATGTGGCTGCAATTTCAACCAGGCATAGCATGGTGGATAACAGGACTGTCGGGTCTCACACTCTGGTGACCCGGTTTCTGAGGGGAGCCCGGCGGCAGAACCCCCCGCGGGCTGTGAAACATCCCTCATGGGACTTAACTCTGGTCCTGGAAGCTCTCCGGCTAAACCCATTCGAGCCCCTAGAGCAATCGGGGCTGAAGTGGGCTTCAGTCAAGCTGGCCTTCCTTCTGGCAATGGCATCAGCGAAGCGTATGAGCGAGCTTCACGCCTTATCGGTGAGTGATGCGTGTATACGCTGGAACTCAGACAGCACAGGGGTGGCACTTTGGCCTAACCCCTCATTCTTGCCAAAGAGATTGGCTTCAGACCACGCCAACCAGGTTATTAGACTGGCAGCTTATGACCCCTCACATCTGCAGGGTGATGCTGCGTCAGCACTGCTGCTCTGCCCAGTAAGGGCTTTGAGGTACTATATACAGGCGACTGCTGGGTTCCTTCGCTCTGATAGCCTGTTCGTCTGCTATGGCGGGCACAGGAAGGGACAGACCCTGTCCAAGCAGAGGCTGTCAAAATGGGTTGTCATGGTGATTGAGGAGGCATACAGGTCAAGAGGCCTGCCACTGCCTCACAATGTCAGAGGCCACTCTACCAGAAGTGTTTCCACCTCCTTGGCAGCACTACGAGGGGTTCCTCTGAGTGAGATTTGTGCTGCGGCCACATGGGCCACACCGTGTACTTTTGCCCGGTTCTATAGGGTTAATGTAGCCGCAACTAACGCAGTTGCGACTGCTGTTTTTGGGGTCCCTTAAGCCGTTCCCGGCAAGGTAAGGATTCCTCGTGACTTTGTTGGTACTAGTCATCCAGTGTTAAGCACTGCCTCTGGCAGTCAGTAAGGATGAAATAGAACGCAAGTTACGTATGTAACTATGGTTCTATGAATCCTGGATGACTGCCAGAGTTCTCTGTCACTCGGAATCTCGCGAGAAGATTCCGCAGGGAAGTCATGTTTGACGGGTGTGGCTTATGTACGCTGACTACTGCGCTCCACGCCCACCGTCATCATGTCACATTCGTGACTTTGTTGTTATTATTTACTCGACCTGCACGTACGTGAGACGGATATCATCCAGTGTTAAGTGGCAGTCATCCAGGATTCATAGAACCATAGTTACATACGTAACTTGCGTTTCAGTGGTGGAGCTCTTACTACGTCAAGTGTCCTTAAAATAAAGAAATAAGGATTAAAATTAACTAAAGCCCACCACACACCGTCTGCGACCGTGTGCGGCGCGGCGCGTTGCTGCGCGGCGCCGCCTGGAAAATAGAACTGTGTTCTATCGGCGCGCCGGGCGGCGCGGCGGACGGAGCCGGTGTGCGTTAGGTTAATTGAAAATAATGGAGGCGGCTGTGCGCGCCGCGCAGCGCCGCGCAGGGGACGCAGCCGGTGTGTGTCGGGCTTAACTCTCCTAAAAGAATTGGCAGAAGTCACACACGGTATGTTACATGTTGTTGTTTTGTTTGTAAACAGTATTGTCATGTCGTCGTTTGTGAACATGTGAATGTAATGGACATTTCATTGTGTTTGTTTATAATGTGGACATTTATGAACATGGACGATTTCATGATTATGGACACTTAAAAGAGACAGCTCGACTGTCAAAGAGGACATTCATAATTCATATGCATGTATAATTCATTGTGGTTAAAAAATATTATTTGTTTGTTATTCTTTGCAGTTTTGTTGTCTAGGGGAAAATAAATACCCTTGAGATATCAGTTGGAGCGTTGTTCATTCTGCTGGTTTTATTGTTTATAAGGATCCCCATATTGATTGATTGATTGAAATCTTTATTAACAGTTTGCAGAATTACAGTACATTTCAAGCACAAACTCAATACTCAATACAAGCAGAATTACAGTACATTTCAAGCACAAACTCAATACAAAGATAAGCTTTTGCCTTGACAAAAGCTAGTCTTCCTGGGGTCCGACACAGACAAACATTTAACATTTAACAAAGGCAATATTTACAATTGTTTACAAACACTAACTCAAAATAAAACATAGTAAAATAAAATATAAAATAAGAAAATAAAAAAACATAGGAGAAACATAAGAAACAGCAAACAAAATCACTTTCAACACATTATACATTTGAATTATTATTGGTTAAACTATTCTGCATGGGCGGGAACCCCTTTTGGTGTTTTTTCAAAAATAGCAGACCTACAAGCTCATAGCGCGGGTTATATTCTGCTAACTGTGGGTCTTTGAAGCACTAGTCTAACACATATCAAACTGTGGGTCTTTGAAACGAAAGCCTTCTGAGAATCACTGCGGTTTACCTTTGTACTGTCTGTCTGTGTTGTCTCCATCCACGGTGCAGAACAACCTGTCTGTCTGTGTTGTCTCCATCCACGGTGCAGAACAACCTGTCTGTCTGTGTTGTCTCCATCCACGGTGCAGAACAACCTGTCTGTCTGTGTTGTCTCCATCCACGGTGCAGAACAACCTGTCTGTCTGTGTTGTCTCCATCCACGGTGCAGAACAACCTGTCTGTCTGTGTTGTCTCTGACCCCATACGAGGACATGAGGACACAACGCGGGACATCGGTCACCCACATCTGACCCACTTGAAGGTCCTGGAGATGAGCTGGACCCTGAACTGGACCCAGGAGCATCTGGACCGTGTGAGCCTTGCAGCCTGCAGACGCCAGCCGCTGGGACTGAGGAAGACTACCTCCAGAACTACCACAGGTAAAGGTCACTACAGCACTCATGTGATCCAACAAACATTTGATTGATTGATCGAAATATTTATAAACAGTTTGGATAATTACAGTACATTTCAAGCACAACTCAATACACTTGACGACTCAATACACGACTCAATACACGACTCTGAACTTGTAGTCGGCACTCGGCATCAACTACAGCCGGTTTTGCAATTAATAAGTCTTAAAATGCTCATATTGTGATAGTAGGCTTACTCATTGCTATAGAGTGATTGTTGCAGTAACATGAGTCTCCATATCTCTCCAGCTTTTTATTAAACAGAAAATGCATTTTCAGAAACTGGGATACCAATTTTATCCAATTAGGATAGAGAACACAGGATACAGATTAAACTAGAACTGCACTCTGTCGAGTGCCTATACTTGCTTGTTGCACACAAGTAATAGTGCGCAAGCAGAGCGCGCAAGTACTGTCGACTGCTACAAACTGTCAAATCTCAGCTTTTCTGTGAAAGAACGTTTGAAATATTGAATTATTAGGTTTAGCTATTTGCCATGTACCTAGTTTTTGGAGGTAAAAAAGTAGTACTGTTAAGTATGGTAAGAGACGGCTTCCGATGGTGACGTATATGCATATGTCGATCAGTGTCTGGTGGATTAAAGGAAATTGCCTCTATGTATATGTAATTTGTAAGTTGATTAGAGGTATGCTGTGGTTACTCAGCGCCCTGTTATGTTTATTAAAGAGCTGGAGAGACAGGGAAAACCCCGTTACTGAACAAACACTAGCAATGACTACTACTAGAATATAGTGATTTAACAATTTAACAAAAATCCATTTTGTTTTAACAAAAATATATCACTTACACTTAATGTCATAAAATAAAAACTCACGGTCGAGTTTGTATATGGGGCAAGAGAAATGACATCTGTTCCTCAAACTTCCACTTTGGAAGTGATCCGGCACCGGAGCCACTGGGAAGAGACTTCACTTTTTTTAAGTGTTTTGAGAACTGGTCCCTCCGGGATTTCCACCGCACCGCACATTCACCACCTGTTGATTGAAAAAAGGTCATTATCATTAATGTGTGGATTTAATTATAATTTGCTCAAAACATCTTGTGTTTGCTCACAGGTTCCTGGCAACTGGTGAAAGCTTTAACAGCCTAGCCTACAACTACCGCCTTGGACGGAAGACAGTGGCAGAATCTGTGCACCAGGCGTGTCAAGCCATTGTTGAGTTGATGTGGGAGACACAGATGCCAACTCCCACAGAGGAAGATTGGAAAGAGATTGCTGACCGTTTTTGGACCAAATGGAATTTTCCAAATTGCATTGGGGCCTTGGATGGAAAGCATGTCCTTGTACAGGCACCTGGGAATTCCGGAAGCCTATTTTTTAACTACTGGGGGAAATTATTAAAATATTTAGGGTATAAAATACCACTCTAAGTAGTATTACCAAGGTATATTTACCATCAAGCTATTATTGAAGTATTTACCTTATATATAGGGAATAAAAAGGTAATCATAATGAGAAAATTATATGTATTCATATAGGACAACTAATACATATTGACCAGGCCTCACTAAATGTAAAGTACACATGCAGTCTTCCACACGCACACACTCTCTCTCTCAGGTCCCCACAACAGGTCAGCCCACCCTCTCGACCGGACTGTGCAAACAAATGGAGGGACCGTCCAGGGTCCACACATACACACACACACACACACACACACACACACACACACACACACACACATACACACTAGTTGATCTACTGTCACATTTAAGAAAGCTCACATACACACATAAACATGATCTCATAAGGACTGGCACATTTAATTGAACAAAACACATCACATACACCCACACATAGGGAGCAGAGTCCGGAAGAAGAGGTCCAACACGACACTTCAAATTGGGAGGATGGCCAAGAGCACCCCCTGAAGAAATTAACTATTCTCTGATTGGACTATATTCAAAACTTGGAACTATTAAATAACTGTCGATTCCATGGAATCGGCACTCTCTAGAAATGATGTGACACCGAGGTCACGGACGGAATGGAGAGTCCAGAGGTCTACCGGTGGCTAATTCGTTTGACTTCTGTCGGTAACCATATTTGTTCTTATGATTGTATAGGCTCATATTATATTGTTGTAGACTATAGGGCCAAACATTATTGTACACTATTTTATTATGGCTTTTGATTATTAAAACGTATAGATAAATTATAACTCTTTGCTGTGTATTTATTCCAGAGGTTGGTACCATTTTATGGGAAATAATCATGCAAACGAACACAGAATGATGTTGATATCTGGTTTTTTGTCTTTACCTCTTTGGAGGTTGAAGGTGAAAGGCCAGAGGTTAAAATCTTCTCCAGTTGGTGACCTTGCTGACGTGATTGTTCCTTGATTTGGGCCAGAACCTCTGGAAGGCAGCAACAGACCTAAGAGGGTGGACGTCTAATAGACCCCGCCAGGTCAACGGTGTCTTTTTTCTTATGAGAACTCAAATGCCCGGCCGGGCAAAAATTGTAAGGTAAGCAGACCCTTCTTTTTTAGTATATAAAAAAGTCTGCCATTGGATATTCTAAATTCTGTTTGAGTTTCAATAAGAGAAATCAACTCCGGTTTACCAAAAGATAACAGTTTCAATTAAAAGAACAAATATGGATGACTAATATTCTGGTGAAATCAAAAGTATTCATTAGCCAGGTAATTTCCTGAAGAATCCAGTTAACGAAACACCAAGTGGGTGTACGGAAAACAAGAGTTATTGAGATCAAAGCCATACGGGGGGGATGGTGATTATATTAGTAACATGGTTTTACAGGTTATCGAAGTATATGGTTTAAAATATCCTACACAGGGAGTGTAGGTGCTCATGGTAATAAAATAGGCAGCTGTATCTATAGATGTTATAAGCATTGGTGACTATATAGCTGTGCATTATTATTCTGTGTTATAGGATCGGCCCGGGGGTGACTGACTGTTAAAGCCCCTCCGATCTGACCCTCTGATACAGAAAGTGGTGCCATGGCTGCGTAGTTTAGAGAGCAGCCAAAAATAAAAAACGTGAGTGGGTATATGACAATCCATTCAGCACTAGCTACGCTGCCTAAGGCTCTGCATGATGAGCCCAGTGGGTATATGGGATCCAGCCAGCACTAGCGATGCTGCTGGGTTTGCGTGATGAGCCCAGTTGACCTCTACTCTTAGAAAAAGAATAAAAAAACAGGGTGTAACAGGTTAGAGATTTCCTGCGGAAAACTTAGAAAAAGAATAAAAACAATAGTCAGGTTTTAGAAATAAATATTAGAAAATAGAATAACGAATTGAAGTACCAAAGAATTGATAAAGGGTCACTAGGGTGACTGGTTACAAATAGGTATTTAAAACTGTGTGTTGTATTCTGAAATATTATATTGGTAGCAACATACGGTGAAAATACAGTTAGAAAATAGTATAACTTGAAGTACTATTTAAATTGATAAAGGAATTAAGTGAATTGAGACTTATGACGGTTTCACCCTTCACAAACACGCATAAATTAAGTGAATAGTAAAAATATCCCAGAGTTAACAGTTATTTGAAATCTAATTATCCCTCATACCATTAAAGAAACATAAATAGAGAACATTAATCATCGGTTACTAATATAAGGCATTGTTTTGGATGGCCCTGTACAATTTACATAAATATACCAATATAGTCTGTATCAAAAGCAATATAAATGTCTCATATAACATGATCTTTCATTTAACCCATTACAATACCCTGTACAAAACGGTTTTAAGAATTAAAAATATTAACCCAAATAAATGTATTCAAAAAGTCTCCCAAAGTAAAGTGAATTGTTTCACGTTCCCAAATATATATATATATATATATATTAAAATAAGTGTAAAGAAAAATAGCCGATCTACAAGCACTCATATAGAAATGTTTATATATAGGCTAATTAACCAGGTATAGGCAACACTAGGGTTGCATCCCAACTTCAAAGAAAAGACTTAAGCGAAAAGTAAAACTGTGTGTCCAATGTCCATACTGTAAATCTGTGATAATATAATCTGTGACATAAAATGCACCAACAAATTTGTTTAAAAGTGTCCACAGGTCCACAAGTGTCCACAGGCCCGAGTATAAGGAATGCACTGTTTCAATATTAACCCAATAGGGAAGAACTTAGAAAGTGAATTTGACATCTGACAGGTCAGATTAGCCTTGTGTCAGCAATGATTTTACAATAAATTAGTAACACAAATAGACCCACAAGAGGGAACACATTAAGTTCAAAGTACATATTTAGGAAAACTGCCAATACTAAATTACAAACTATCCGGTTATAGAGGAATATTTCCCGCTCACATTGTATTACATCAAAAAGGCTGAATCTTCAACAACTCAGTTTTCAGTTAGCCTATAATAAGTCAACTTGCGCACGGCGCAATAAAAGTGAAAAAAGACTATGGCAGATGTGACAATTAACAATGGGGGCACATATGACTATGGGCAGATGTGACAAGCAGCACCAATGAGGAACTTTGGGGGGCTGATGGGACATGAACTTTGGGGGCATGTGTCAACACTAGATGAACATTGTACTTTTTTCATCCTTCTCAGCAACAAGGAGTACCTCTTTCATCACGTGACTACAAGGCGTATCGGGTCAGACCAGCACCATGGCCCAATACGATGTTGGGATGTGAACGTCAAATATTGCTCTTACCTTTTTAAGAAAAATTTGGAAATCTGTGGCAGCTTTTCACATCCGCACAATACACATAAAAGGGCGCACGAGTGTGTGCACTAAGTAAACAATAGATTAGCCATTTTGAGCTCAGGTCAGCAACACTATGACACTAGTTCTATAAGTGATAAGTAAGTAAGGAAAGAGAAATTCATTTGTAATGTAGCTAGTTTCTTGGTGCAATTTATGATGCTTTTTAACCAGGTATGGACCAACTTGAAGTAACTTCAAAACTCAACAAAATATATCTTTTGCTAAGCAAGAGACAACAATAAAAATAATACAGGTTTGTGTGTGGTCAATGTCTGTAGCACTAAAATGTAAGGCTGTGTATAAATCTTAAGTAAACACTAACAGAAAGAGATAATGGTTTTCAGATCCCACCCAGATCGTACAATTTTACAGTATCTCATCCCAGGCCATTTTAAGTTATAGTATGTAAACAGAATGATGTTACATTTGCATGTTAAACTTTTATTTCTTTATTTGAAAGTTAAGGTAAAATAGACTTTTTACGTAGTACCATTACTCGGTATTACAGCCTGGTGGTAAAAGCTAAGCTAAATCAAGGGCAAAAGTCAATGCTGCTTTAACAAATAACAAGAGATAAGGACTCTTCTCCTGGTAGGCACCACTTATTCAGTTCAGGGGAAGAACCCTGGTGTAAACAAATTAATACAAGGGATGGGGACATTTTTAGTATACATATCTTTTATGAAGATATGTTGAGGGGGACAAAATATTTAGGGTATAAATAACTCTCTAAGTAGTATCAACAATATATTACACAAGGGATGGGGACATTTTTAGTATACATATCTTTTATGAAGATATGTTGAGGGGGACTGGGGGAAATTATTAAAATATTTAGGGTATAAAATACCACTCTAAGTAGTATTACCAAGGTATATTTACCATCAAGCTATTATTGAAGTATTTACCTTATATATAGGGAATAAAAAGGTAATCATAATGAGAAAATTATATGTATTCATATAGGACAACTAATACATATTGACCAGGCCTCACTAAATGTAAAGTACACATGCAGTCTTCCACACGCACACACTCTCTCTCTCAGGTCCCCACAACAGGTCAGCCCACCCTCTCGACCGGACTGTGCAAACAAATGGAGGGACCGTCCAGGGTCCACACATACACACACACACACACACACACACACACACACACACACACACACACACACACACACACACACTAGTTGATCTACTGTCACATTTAAGAAAGCTCACATACACACATAAACATGATCTCATAAGGACTGGCACATTTAATTGAACAAAACACATCACATACACCCACACATAGGGAGCAGAGTCCGGAAGAAGAGGTCCAACACGACACTTCAAATTGGGAGGATGGCCAAGAGCACCCCCTGAAGAAATGAACTATTCTCTGATTGGACTATATTCAAAACTTGGAACTATTAAATAACTGTCGATTCCATGGAATCGGCACTCTCTAGAAATTATGTGATACCGAGGTCACGGACGGAATGGAGAGTCCAGAGGTCTACCGGTGGCTAATTCGTTTGACTTCTGTCGGTAACCATATTTGTTCTTATGATTGTATAGGCTCATATTATATTGTTGTAGACTATAGGGCCAAACATTATTGTACACTATTTTATTAGGGCTTTTGATTATTAAAACGTATAGATAATTATAACTCTTTGCTGTGTATTTATTCCAGAGGTTGGTACCATTTTATGGGAAATAATCATGCAAACGAATGCGTGTTGATGTTGACGTCTGGTTTTTTTTTGTCTTTACCTCTTTGGAGGTTGAAGGTGAAAGGCCAGGGGTTAAAATCTTCTCCACTACAAGAAAACTTTTTCAATTGTATTACTGGCCTTAGTCGATGCCGACTACAAGTTCACAGTTGTCTGTGCTGGAGACTATGGCCGTAACAGTGATGCTGGGATCTATGCAGACTCACCACTAGCGAAGGGGTTGGAAGCAGGAACACTGAATGTTCCTGGGAATATCCCCCTGCCAGGCTCAGGCGAACTGGGGGAAATGCCCCATGTGATCATTGGGGATGCTGCATTTCCCCTCAGGACCTATTTGATGAGGCCATATGGTGGCAGAGGTCTGTCCAAGGACAAGGACATATTCAATTACCGTTTATCCAGGGCCAGGATGTGCCTTTGGTATCCTAGTGGTTAGGTGGAGGGCACTTTACTCAAGGCTAAACATGCTGCCAGCTCATGTGGACAATGTAATTCTTTCAGCATGCATCTTGCACAATTTCCTCATGACACCACACAACGCCAGGGCCCTGCAACAAGGGGGTGATGAGGAGGGTGTGCAAGGGCTACCATCATTGCAAAACAGGGGGCCAAATCGAGCCAAGAGGGAGGCCTACACTGTGCAGGACAAGTTTTGCACATTCTTCAATGGCGAAGGAGCAGTGCCCTGGCAAGACAGGATAGTAAACGGGGGAAGACAACGTGCAGGACAAGGTGGACAGTAATTACCATTGACAATGAATGGAGAATTTACAACATATGCGTCTGAGCATATCGGCTAATCAGCTAACAAACATTAAATGTCATTGACAATGAATGGAGAATTAACCTCATCTGAGGACGAGCAAATCAGCAATTTTGTCAAATTCCCATGGACAATGAATGGAGAATGTATGTCATCTGTGTCTGAGCAAATCAAATCGGCTAATCAGTTAACAAACCTTAAATGTCATCGACAATGAATGGAGAATTGACCTTATCTGAGGACGAGCAAATTGGCCATTTTATTTATTATTATTTATCATTTGCTCTAATTAGTTTGAGGCTATAAGTGAGTGAGCTTCAACATCACCATTTTGTCAGTTTGTCTTCTGTTCCAGCCTGAACCACATGCTTTTTTGCTGCTGGACTGAGAACTTGTTGACCGCCCGTTTTCTGCCTTGCAGTTGCCTGCCTTTTGATGACATTGGTATTATTGACTTTTGTTCTGCTTTCTTAAGTAAAGACTTGAGTTAACTGGATTCTGCCTCTTGCCTGCTGTTTTCTGCATTTGAGTCCTTCTGAATATACTCTTGACGTGTTTAATTTGCACAATATCAGAATATGATTGTATAGTGTTGATTATTAGGGTACCAGAGATGGAAAAAAAAAAAAAAAAAAACTTATAAAATGTGGGTCTTTAATTGGCCTTCTGCATATCATTAGCATTGGATCAAGATACTATCATAGATTGTATCAAATTCCCATGGACAATGAATGGATAATTTACATCATATGTCTGAGCAAATCGGCATGTTACGCCATGATTATGTATGATAAGAGTGTCCCTTTGATTGATTGAAATATTTAACAGTTTGCAGACAAACAATCAGCAGGTAGAAAATGATTGACCCCCTTTCAGGATAGGCATTGTTTGCAGTGGTGGTCACTTTGTGGATGAATTTTATGACTTTTGCAGTAAAAGTTAAATGTCTGACCATCCATTTCATGAAGAGGACATCTTAAAAATATGAAAAAAGAATGTCACATTGTTGATAAATTAGGACCAAAATTACAAGAGAATATTGCTCAGAAAAGTCAACTTTTTGCTATTTCCGCCCATTATAAAAAGGCTGCTGGATTCACAATAGAACCAAATATTTACATTCTGATTGTTCTGGGACCTAGGGACACTACCTGTAGGCCATCTGTGCAAGTATGATGTAAAAACAATCAGCAGGTAGAAAATTAGATTCTACCGAGTTCAGAGCTGAGGGCCTTTTCAACCTGCAGTTTGTTCCTGTCCGAGACCAGCAGTACCGAGTCATCTCACTTCACATGGGTGTGATTTTTTTTTGTAAGTTAAACGTATGTTAAAAAGTTAATTGGTTCAATTCATATGGCAGGATTGTTGGTTTAGTGAAATAAATGAAAATACACATTTTATAGCAGTGTCATCTCCAATTGTACTCATTCCAATGCAAAATGTCTATATACAGCTCACAATTGTATAACCTAAAACTAATCATTTGTAAATGTAGCACTTAGTACAGGCTATGGAAAAAGAGGGGTCAACCTCAAACAAATTGTAATTATGATTTAAGTAGCATGTGAGGTGTCAAACCATGAGGTTATCATGATTCTGGGACGTTTTAAGCCCAAAAAATGTTTTTTGTTCAAACAAATGCTTGCAATGGATTCAGAATTCAGAGCATATACTTATTTGCACGCGCCACAACAGTGCCAACAATGCAATCATGGAAGGAGGTAGGGCCCGCACACCATTTATTTCAGTACTATGGCCTACCTAAAGAATTGTGTGCAGGCCCTACCTCGTTCCATGCAAAGGAAGAATCATTAAAACCCCATATTGCATCAGTTGTACTTGTTTTGTTGCATGCATGCATTCAAGAGTTTGTCCATGAACTATGGTCATAGGAAAGCAAGCCAACATGCTAACTAGCTAGCGACTGGCATTGCATAGCCTACTAGCGTAGTAGCGTTGTGCTTTTATAATTACCTGGGACTCCCAAAAAGGAACCGATTTCCTCCCGCGCTCGGTCCCTCACCGCGCCGTCCTTGTACCACGGGTCCGATGTGTCGTACAAAAATGTGTACTTCTCCACCTCTGTTATTAGTCTGTCGTCGTCCATTTTTCACTCGCAAGCACATGCAATGGCGGATCGGTCTCTCTCTCTCTCTCCTTTTCTGGCTGGCTGTACCTGGTCCAAGAGATTATATATGAGATTATATATGAAGAGGTGCTTTGACGTCATCACACCAAGATGGCGGAGGCACTGGGCGCTGGTTGTTATTATGGGACATTGGGACTTAATGGGAGTATCGCCTCTTTATATATAATCTCTTTGACCTGGTAGGGTGCACGTACCACTTTGTTTCATCGTGATTTATGATTTATGTATAGACCACTACACATATAGATATACATAAAAAATATGTTAGGATTCATAATATACATTTATAATTAAAAATATATGTATAATATATATGTTTTAATCATATTTATATATATTTTATACATTACTGGACGCGTCGCGTCACGCGTGCGTGCGTCAAAAAACGAACCGGGGCAATTTTTTAGTCACCGAACACAGCACAACTCAACGCAACGCGGGCAGTGGAGCCACCCTCCATTGATTAAAAGGGAACATTCCTCACACTGACGGAGACGCGACGCAGACGCGACGCAGACGCGCCCAGTGGAGCCCTGGCGTTAGGCTAATCGTCTGGGGACCCTCTGGGGGTCCAGACCCACAGTTGGATTACCACTGGTCTCTCTGGGTGCGTCTCCACCATCTGTAGTGAGGAAAAGTCTTAACGGGCCACAGTTGATATATCTTTTTTTTTTAAATAACTATTTCTATCTCCAAAGTGTTATGAGCATATAAAGTGAGTGGCAAAGCAACATGCAAAGTGAGTTTAACATTGTTTAATGCAATCAGATATGACTTTTCTGTGTGGATGAATGGGAGGGCTGTCAAGGCCAGAAAGTAGTTTTTTGCCACTCAGTTGGCGTTCCTGCATAACTTCCTGGTTTGATGATGATGTCACGCGCTTACCCTCTATTTGTTGAGATTCTCATAACCGTCTTATCACCTACGCAACTGCTGGGAAAGGAACCAAGTGTGCGCAAGCACACTTGGTTCTCCCAAACTCTAGGTCTCCCAAACTCTAGGTTCAATAAATTCAATTTAGAGTTGCTTGCAAAAAGCTTTGTTGGACCTGTCCTTATACAAGGCAGAATGTGAGACACTTGTGTGAGAAGCCTTATCGTCCCGTGTTGAACGCAAACACGTATGGCATACGGCGTTCCTGAATATTTTAGCATTGTGGGAGTGTCCATATGTTAATTATTTTCGCTTTGCACAATTTGCTATTAAGCCCCTTGACCTATAAACACGCATAATGTAATAATTAGATGTTTGATTTCACACGAACGCGCAGTTCGGTACAAATGCACGTGCATGGGAAGTTTGGGAACACATGAACACACACGCTACTCAACGTCCTGACGTCAGTCAATCACGGTCACAGTTTAAATACCACCACTCTCACATGTCCAGCCTGAGAGAGAACAATGGAGTATATACTCGGCAGAGAGTACGAGAGACGCCGCCGCCGTTCTGAGAGGGTCTACAGACAACAAAGGAATTACTTAGGACTGACAGGTATATGCCTATATAGGCTATAGGCCATAGCCTTCTTCTTTGTTATTTGGTAATCCAACTTCATGAAGGCTGTGTGTGCGCACGTGTGTGTGTGTGTGTGTGTGTGTGTGTATATATATATATATATATATATTTTTTTTTTTTAAATATATAGGCCTATATTGTTATTATCTCACAGAGACACAATGCAGAGCTGAGCTGCACCTCTCCCGTCAGGCAGTAACCAACATTTGCCATTTGGTCAGCCACGACATCGAGCCCGATGTCACCTGTCCCTTTGCTTTGCCAGTTGCTGTTAAAGTCAGTGTTGCACTATATTTTTATGCATTCCAAACTCACCTCAGCTCACTTGGAGGAATGTCACAACCTTCCGTAAGTCTGGCTATAGATGCGGTCACGAAAAGCCTCCTCCGACACGCCCGTGAGTTCATCACGTTTCCCACAACACCTTAAAGCCAACATAGGGTGGAACAGGAATTCCTGGACAAGTATGGGTTCCCTGGAGTTCTGGGTGCCATAGATTGCACGCACATCCAGATTCGGGCTCCGGATGTGAACAGTGTAGCCTATGTGAACCGTAAGGGAACCCATTCCATCAATGTCCAGGTAGTTTGCGATGCATTCACACATCACACATGTATGTGCAAACTTTCCTGGATTCAGCCATGACACCTACATCATGGATAACTCTGTCAAACCTACAATCTTCGGGAGGGACCCCCCTCCTGACAGGTGGTTGTTAGGCGACAATGGTTATCCTCAAAAAACCTGGCTGATGGTGCCATATCAGGGGCCAACAACGGTGCGTGAGTTTTCTTTTAATAGAAAACACTCACAGGCGCGTGTGGTAATCGAGCGAACAAAAAGCGATTCGGTTGCTTGGACAGGTCAGGTGGAGTCTTGCAATACACCCCTCAGAAAGTAGCATCATTCTTTTCCGTATGCTGTGTGTTGCACAACATATGCCTGCGTCATAGACTGGTGCTAGAAGGCTTTGATGAGGAGAGATGGTTGGATCATTACCGGAGAGAGCAAGCAGAGCTGCATGTACCAGCTCCAAATGATGAGAATATAGTGCAGCGGGCAAACGCAAAGGCAGCGAGGGACCAGGTGGCAGATGATCTGGTGCGACGCGTTCGCCGTTAGTTGCCTGGTAAGCAAACTACAAACAGATTATTATTAATTATTATTTTTCTTAGCCTATCGTAATTTTGATTTATTTCAGACGGGAGACGCCAGCTCACAGTATGTAGCCTCCACATACTGGCACGCATTCCGTGCGTATATGGCCCTTTAGGCCTACACTCATTCCTGCAGAGCAAAGGAGCTGATCGAGGAACTTCAACAAGCATTCAGGTCTTTATTGCACTTTTTATTCACTCATTTTGTCATTTTTTGTTTTTATATTTGGCAATTTTTTTTTTTTTAATAGATTAAAAGTGGTTAGCTTGTTTAAGGTGACTTTATTTGGATTTCGGGAATAAGAGTGACATTTAAGTTTGGAAGCACTTTGTAGTTTGAAGGACTGTGGACATTTGCTGGAAATCATGCACACTTTTTTCGTACAATCAAGGCCCTCGCCGGGAAACAGCTCCGAGACCCTTCTCTCGATTTGCAATTGCAACTCACATGCGGAGGTGTGTTTATTCTGAAATAAATTAAATGCACAGAAAGCTGTTCCATTTTGCCAGACTATTAACGTCTCCCTTGTCTTCCTGCAGTTGAACTTAAACCCTGATGACCTGTTCTTTCCTTGAACACATTTGAACTTGAGTTTCACTCGCACAGAAAACGGGTAAGCTTGTATTTAGAAATGTTTATTGCAAATAATAATGACAGTATATTGCTGTAAACTTAGAAAAATAAATTTTAATAATATCAAACATGAAGAAAAAAAAAGGGTGCTCGTGCATGTGGTCAATCATTTTTTCCGCCTCTGCCCACGCAGGCGTGGACCTCGGCCACGGGAACGACCAGGAGTCGGAGAACTATAAAGTCGGCGACGGGCCACTCTGGTGGTGCTGGGGGAAGAGCGAGGTTCCGGTGCCGGTGGTGCTGGTGGTGGTGCGGCTGGAGGTGCGGGCGGAGGTGGAGGGTGCCTTAACGACCCCACATGAGCGAGCCGCTCCCACGTTACCGCGCAGCGCTCCATAGCCTTAGCGCTGCGCTCGAGCGCTTCGGCGGCCCGCTCATGTGAGGCAACGAGCCGTCCCAGGGTGTTCTCAAGCATTTGGAACCCCGCCTGCTGTATGTACAGGAACGGGCCATCCCAGTCCCTGGACAGTGCTCGACGGGGTCCCCGGTCCAACTCGCGGCCTCGGTCGCTGCCGTAGGCACACTCCCCGACGGTCCTTCCCCCGGATCCACCTCCTCCTCCTCTCGCTCTTCCCCCGCTTCTGGCTCCGACCCGTCAACCTCCTCCTCCTCCTCCTGGTCGGAAGCAGCTACGTTGGAGGCGGCCGAGGAGCCATCTGTGGAATTAATATTATGAATGAAATTAGCTGCATTGTTTGACTCAGTGATGTTTTTTTCAGCATATTTAGATTTAGTCTTAGTCTTTTGAATAAGACACATTTAGTCTTTAGTCCCATTTAGTCTTCTGAAATTCTTAGTCGACGAAATATCAAAATAATTTAGTCTTGGTTTAGTCTTAGTCTTTTAGTCTTTTTTGAATAAGACACATTTAGTCTTTAGTCCCATTTAGTCTTCTGAAATTCTTAGTCGACGAAATATCTAAATAATTTAGTCTTAGTCTTTTAGTCTTAGTCTTTGTGGTTTAGTCTTAGTCTTTTAGTCTTAGTCTTTGTGATTTAGTCATAGTCTTTTAGGCTTAGTCTTTGTGATTTAGTCTTAGTCTTTTAGTCTTAGTCTTAGTCAAATACATTTTAGGTTTGAACATGCAATACAGAAACATATTTAGTTGTAATATGAAACATGTCTCATTTTATTTTTAGTAACAAAACAAGAAGAAAAGTGCAATAGTATGACTAACAGTAACAGTGCATACTGCAGATATCTGACATTCATTCAAGTACAATGTTCTTGAAAAATAGAACCACATAACTCTGAACATGTTAACATTGTCAAAAATAAAGTGCAATTCTCTATATTATACAAGTCTAAAACCTGGAGAGGGCTATGCTATACTATACAAGTCTAAAACCTGGAGAGGGCTATACTATACTATACTATACTATACTATACAAGTTTAAAACCTGGAGAGGGCTATACTATACTGTAAGTGTAAACTGTACTATACTATACAAGTCTAAAACCTGGAGGGGACTATACTATACTGTACTATACTTAACTATACAAGAAAAAGTGCAAAGAAATGGTGAGCAAAACTGAGCATCCGACTAACACTGTCTGCTAAGGCTACACCATCAGAGTACTCGGAGTACATTTTCAAATGTAAATAAAAATATATAATGCTATGCTATTGCACAAATGGATGGAAAACACTCCTGTACTTACTGTTCAAATAAAATCAACCTAAAACTTAAATTGCAAATACAATATTCCTGAAGTGAAAAATATAACCAGTGTCCTGACCTCAGGCTCTGAACAAGTATGGAAAAAATAGTGCAAATGTGTAAATATCACATTAAATTAAAGAACTCTCATCAATGGTTTAAGCATTTAGACCTGAGGCACCTTCTACAAATGGATTCTCCTAAAGGTTTTCTGAAAAACCTATGTTTCTACTAGTCACGGGTGCTCAAACTATGTCATGTCAAGGACCCCTAGAATTATAATGTATTGTAATTGGCCCTGGACCCCAAATCTGGAAATCTGTTGTTCCAGCAAAGCAAAGATTTGAGCAAAAAACGTTCGCTCTGAAAGAATATAATTAAATTCCAAGATCTTTCAAAAATAGCAGATCTACAAGCTTGTAGCGCAGCACTCGAGCTTGTAGATCTGCTATTTTTCAACAGTTAAAGTATAACAATGCTTAAACACTAAAAGGGGTTCCCATACTGAATGGGTTAAACAAAAATAAAGAAAAATACTGTAGCAGTGAAAACACTATTTGTTTCTGTTCATCTTAAGGAAAGCACCTCGCTCCAATGTGACCCTTCCTCTGTTGCGCTTGCCTCTTGTGAGATCTCCTGTGACACTGAATACTCTCTCTGCGAAAGCTTGAGAAGCTGGCATAGCTAACAAGTCTAATGCAAACGGTTTTAAACTGTGGTAAAAACTGTCACTCTCGTCCAGCCAAAAGCCTGTCGCTGTGTCCTCTTGGATGTGAAAGTTCTTCCTTGTACTTGATGATCTGCTGCCTGATGCTGGTTGGGGTTGCCCGGCCAGGTCTTGCCAAGGCTCCTGTGGTGCGGCACTTAGAAAGAAACCTGAACACTGGCTGCTTTGTGGAAGCTGGTTCCTCAACATTCTCCTCTTCTGCATCATCTTCTTGTTCCGAGAGCGACGGGTCATCTGTGTGTGGCTGCGTGGATTTGACCACATACTCCTCTGCCTGCCTCAGCAGTTCCTGGATATTTCCACCAGCCATGTCAACATTAAGAAGGATCTCACAGACAGTTGGGTTGACAAAGCAGGCAGCTGCTGCAAGTGGTGAGAACTTTTCATTGTCTGGATCGAGAAAGCGAGCAAACCGCTCGTTCAGATTTGCTTTCATGTGGTCTGCAAGAGTGGCGAGGTCTCTGTAGCGAGAGCTTTGTGAGAACTCTGTAAGGTGGCTGTGCAGATCAAAGATGGCAGGGACCACTAGGGACATTGATGTGGTGTCACTCTGGAGGGTTTTAGTATGTTCTGCAAAAGGCAGCAGTAGCTCATGCACTGAAGAAAGCTTTTGCCACTCACTCACTTGCAAGGTGTCCCATCCCATGTCAGTCGCAATTTTGCACAGTTCCACTTTGATTTTGAGGAGTCGTGCAATCATGTTGAATGTGCTTGACCAGCGTGTGGGGCAGTCATTTAGAACAACAAGGCCGCACTTCTCTATTACCTTCTGTGTTGCAACTGAGGACTTGCGAAAGAGCTTCACCACATGTCTTGTTTTTTCGAGGATTCTCTTGACAGCAGCCTCCTTCTGCACCATCAGGACTAGGGTTGGGATTCGTTAGGATTTTAACGGTTCCGGATCCTTCCCGGATCCCTTAACGGATCCCAATATATCTTTTTTCCCCTTTTTTCTGACATAGATTATACTTGTATTATAGTAGTGCATAATAAACACAAATTCAATAATACAAAGCCACTTTATTGCACAGAAATTGTACTTTACAATTTTGAGGTAGGCAGACAGCAGTCACAGCACTTTTTTAAGAGTTTGTCTCACAGACACAGTATACTCTTGTTTAAATGAACATACTGTAATGAACATACAGTTACAAACAGGTACAACATTTGCACTACTGCACTGGCAGATATTTCAGTAAACACTTGCACTGTTACAATTATAAAATGAGGTACAGTAAGGCACTACTGTTGAATTGCACTTGAATTGCTTTAGGCCTGAGAGTGAGAGCATGCAACTTATTTTTTTATTATTATATATTTTTGTAACCCATTTTTCACCCCTGTCTCAATCATCTAATGTGATCCTGGTCTCTACACACCCTCCGCCAAGCATGCAACTTCTAACAGTTCTTTCGCAGGAAAATTAGCTTATCTGCGACTTCTGGACGAATCCTACACCTCTCCTCGCTAATGGTGTCTCCTGCAACTGAAAACACTCTCTCTGATGGTGTCGATGATGCTTGTACACACAAATATGTTGCAGACAAATCATACAGCATGGGGAGGGAATCCCTATTCTTCCACCACCAAGCAGCAGGGTTTGTGCCAATGGCCAGAGGGGCCAGGTTCCTGTAGTGATTTATTTCTATTTCTGCTCTCTCAGAATATGACAGGGGGCGCATGGTCTCAGCTTCCCTTCTAACAGCTTTCTCTTCCTCTTCAAAGAGCTCTTCTAGCGGTGATATTTTCTTCTTCTTTATCTGAGGACTGGGATGCTGCTGACTCTGTGTCTGAAATATCAATAGACAAAACATCCTCCTGTTGGTGATGATTTTGATATGATATGACCAGAAAGTGTTCCCAAGAAAATGAAAATGTTGTTAATCCTTACCTCATCAATCTCCTCTTCCCCTTCCTCGTCCGTGTGAATCTGATCAGATTCAGAAACAGTGCTCTGGCCCTGGGTGGTGGTCTCACTCTCTGCTGCTGCTGCACCGTCCTCTTGTCCGCCTGCCACTGGCAGCTAAAATACAAAATTGTTCACTTTAGGCTGACAGCTATTAGACGGTACCTTGTTGCCACTCATTTACCTTAATTTCATATTTTTACCTGGTGCTCTGCTGCCTCGTCTGGACTCGCAATCTTCACTGCTGCCGTCTTGAGCCGGGCCCAGACTTCATCGTTGTCCACTTTAAACTTAAATCTTGGGTCCATTGAAGTGGCCTCCTCCAGAAATTCTGATATGTCAACATCCTATAAATCACACAACAGAACAGATGCACAGTATAACTTTGTAAAGTAATACTATTCATTTACAAGATGGCCAATTGTATTTAATTTGATCCATTTGAATACCTTGTAGCGCTTGGAGAGATCAGTCCACACCTTCTCCTTAATAGTGATGGCAAAGGTGGAGTCTCCATCCTTTACTGCAAAGTGAGCCTCCAGTTTATTCAGAATGGGAAGAATTTGCCCACATGTTGGCATGTTCTCGCTCGATGCAGCCAGGGTGCAGGTGTAGAGGATTCCCATAAGCTTGGTGAACTCCTGTGCTTTCCTCAAGTCATCATCTGTGATTCTGTCCAATCTACCAAAAATACAGTATATGTTGAAATGGTTAGGGAAATCATAATTACAATGAATACATTATAAATGTGTGTGTATATATATATACACAATTATTTTTTAAATGCTATACTCACTTCTCTGCTCCCTTTTTAACTCTTTGATCCAGAACTGTTGCTTGGACGGCTGAGTATTGCTCTATGAACCTATCGATCATCAAGTAGGTAGAGTTCCAGCGGGTTTTCACATCAAGCACCAGCTCATGAATCAGTTCTGAAATGAAATAACACACACACACACACACACACACACACACACACACAGAGAGAGAGAGCATAGACCTAATATAAATGCCATTTCATTCTTAAGTGAAATTTCAAATGAAATACATTTTAACCATTTAACAATACATTTTAAAAATCGACTTACTCGGAGTAAGGAAATGCTGCTTTTCTTTCATGACCACCTTGGCCATGCTGGTCTTCCTGGTCCAAACGATCACTGCTCTAATCTTGGCTGCCCACTTGCTCACAGATGCAACACTGCAGGCCCTTTGTGCTCCCAAGTTTAATGTGTGTGCAAAGCATCCAACTTTGAGGACCTTCAGCCTCTTCACAGCCACATCCATGTTGGAGGCGTTGTCCACAGTGACTCCAACGATAGATTTCCGGTCCAAGCCAAATTCTTTTAAGATGGACTCGATCTCTCTCTCCACAACTGGTCCCGTCTGTGCTTCGTACACTGCTTGGGTCTTCAGGACCTTTTGATGGAGCTGGTCTTTAACGACATAGTGCAGAGTGACAGTGATGTAGTGGTCTCTCGTGACAGCAGTCCAACCGTCAGAAGTGATGGCAAACTTCTTGACCTGTGTAAGGTCTGATGTTAAGTTGTCTTTCTCCACGGTATACCATGCATCTAGAAAAGTGTTGGTAAGGGCATCTCTGGATGGTGGTGCATACTTGGGGTTCAGAGCTTTTAACATCTCCCTGAGTAGTATAAAAAGAAAAAGTGATTTCCTGATTACTACAGCTAAATAATACAGTACTAATATTACTACAATTATTTAAATTTCACCACCACCACATAATTGCAATTTGTACTGTATATTTGTGTCATTCATGTTCAGATTAATTTAATATGAATGACCAGTTAATGGAAACAAGCCAGTGCTTTGATATAAATCCTTGTATTGAACTGTACATTCCTGTGCTTTTTTCTGTAAACTGTTTATATAAAGTAATCAATCATTCAAAGCATGCACAAATATGCACCTAAAGTGTGGGCTCTCCACAGTCGAAAATGCATGTGCATCCATCACAATGAACTTCGTAACAGCACGGTGAATTTCTTCAGTCCTCTCTTTCGTCATCCTCCCAGCTGCTGCTTGGGTGAAAGGAGTTGATGCACTGGTGGTGGCCTTTTCTGTATTTCCTATAGACAAAATATAACATTATATTCATGAACGATTAATTTAGAGCCAATTTAAAAGCAGTTGAATTGCTAGTAATTTGTAAATAAGTGCAGAGAAAAATGATTGTTTTATTCATGGCTCTAGTTACTGTTAACGTGATTCATAAAATATCAGACAGACTGTCACAGACAGACGTCGAGTCATTGGCGTTCTAAATTAACACCATAAACAGTTAAACAATAAAGTATAATAAAAAGCTCAGTAGAAATGAGTAATATCTAATGTTACTAGCCTGGGGAAAGTGAACCAGCAGCCTCGCTGTCGGCAGCGTCTTCTTCATCAGCCTCTCCCCCCGAAGGCTGTGTTGCTGCGGGGCCGGGCACGGCTTTTTTCCGAAGGCTATCAAACACTTTGCATGTGCCTAGACTAATGCCGTGCATCGACTTGAGATTCTCATTGCGGACGTGCAACCACCTTTACATGACACGATGGACTGACATTTTATGCACTTTGCATGGAAAGCATTTGCCTCTCTGTGGAAGTGTAACCATACTTTACTTTTTTGCGGGCTTTTAGACATTTTTCCCCTCTAGTTGTCTCGCTCGCTCCGGTTACACACACGCTTGCTTCATGTGGGCGTGCCGCTTCCTCATTTCTCCGAGTCCCAGATCCCCCTCTCCCACTGACTGTTGTAGGTGACGTGACGTCACCACAGCCGCTTGCATGCATGCACAGACACAGCGGAGCTAAATTATGACTGATGAGATCCGTTTGCGGAACCGTTCATAAAAAAACAATGGAACCGGGTCCGGATCCGCAATGTCGGAACCGGGTCTGAAACGGACCCGGTTCCGAATCCCAACCCTAATCAGGACCACAAGCTGTAAGGTATGCACGACACACGGGGTCCAGTCCATGTCCATGTTGACTTGCTGGTACCTATAACGAGAGGAAGAGACAAATAAGTCTAAGGCGCCTGTCACACCTATCAGACAAGCGTCTTATCAATGTTTTATGGTTTCATCTGTCTTGTCGTTTGTCGCATCAATTGACCACAATGCTTTGCGGAATCTGGGCGGTGCGAGGACATGCGGAAACAGATCCACGTGTTGCCCCTGTTGTTGTCCTTACGCTGTTAGCTGCGGGACACAGTAGCTAGTAGCTTGTTGGTTGTGTCAACGTGTTGCGTCTCCACTTTATCAGTACCACTACCACAGTAGGTGCCAAGTCTGGCACTGATTCCGTGTGTATGTATATAGCCTCCAGGTACGCAGACTAAGCATGGCATCATTGTGGAAAATTAATATTTTCTGTTAGCAACGACTCCATTATTTTTAATAAAGCGCATCCATTTTACCACAACACACGACTTGCTGCATTTCAGGCTGTTAGCCATGACGCAGACGTCGATGCAGGCTATAGGCGAAATATAGGATAAGAGATGACATGCGTCTCCAAGTTGGAGCCTATAGTTGCGCCTGGGCGCACGGCTCTCTCCTATCTGCAGTCCGACCGTTCAGCGTTACTTCAGGAGAGGAGACGACAGATTGAAGAGTGCATGCCACTGCTTTGGCATTGCCAGTGGACACCTCGATGTTAATGTTATTAAAAAAAGAGAGAAAAAAAGGGGGGGGAATCATATTTGAACCATAATCTGAAGTAGGCCTAATGTACAGTAGGCCCATTGGGCATAGCCAACACGGCACATCATTATCACATCTACATTTATCCTTCAACATTTCATGCCCAAAATGATTGTTTGGGAGCAGTAGCATTTTCAGAAATATAAGTCATGGCTACGACTGTTTCATAATATCCAGTCCAATGCGCACTGCCCATGCGAACGGAAAACATGTTCATTCATATTAACAGTTTTATTTTATTTTAACAACCAAATCATATGGAATGGTTTGAAGTAGGCCTTCATTTATAATGTCGCATCCTCTGTGTAAAGCACTGATGTCCTTTTATATCGTTGGTCCGTGCAGTCAGACGGATAACTATTGATTATGGGTCGGGTGGAATAACAAACTGATACGAGGTGGAACGAGAGATCTGAACGGAGTCGACGCGACACCTGAATTATATAAGCATTAGGCTATATAGACCAGAGCTAGGTTAGGAGTGAATGATAAAATGCATGCACCTTGAATTATAACGTTTGTTTTAATTTTCTGTTCGGCCACGACGGGCAGGGATTATATTTTCCTGTTGAATTGCTTACTGGAACAGACCAAACTACTTTACTTAACAATAAAATAATTTTCGTTACGAAAGTGCATAGGCTCTTTCCTCTTCCGTGTCTGCACTATGCAGAAAAAAAACAACAGAGTGTGAAAAGACCGCCCAGTGCAGCGTAACAAACGGACCTTCTCTCCTATTGGTTGGCGGGTAAACCCAACCCTTTTTGTCTTGTCTGAAGTCCCGCCTTGTTCTTCAGCTTGTCGCCTACAAAATGTTTTCTGTCTTGTGTCTTGCCCCCCCCCCCCCCACATGAAACAAGTTTGTCTGATGAAACCACGTGACTCCCATTAGAAATGCATTGGGAGCTGTCTTGTCTGATGCTTTTCATCAGACAACCATAAGACGCTTGTCTGATAGATGTGACTGCGGCCTAATATATATAAACGTTCACATTGGAGTGGGAAAAGTCTGTTTCATATTCATGTGATAAATGACTAATACAATAATTAAATAAACATGGCTCACCGCTGGTCATCGGTTTCAGTGTCATTTTCCATTGAGGAGCCAGCGGAGTCTTCCTCCTCGGAGTCGGAGCTGATGTCTTCTTCTGGGGTGGTCTTAAAGGCTGCCACCATGTTACTCCCATTGTCTGTTATTACTGTAAGGATTTTCTCCTCTGGTATGCCCCACTCATGCATACATTTGTCCACATATGCCTTAATTGACACTGCAGTGTGTGGGTGGGATACTTGTTCAAGAGCTAGCAATATGTGTTCTGGCTTACATTGTTCAACACAAAAGTAGCATGCACTTATAGCCAGGAATGAGGCTGTCAGTCCTTTTTTTGTCCACATGTCAAGGCCAATCGACACTTTCCGCACAGCAGCCAGTCTCTCTTTGAATTTTTGTTTCTCACGTGCATACTCTGCCTCAATCAAATTGCCTAATTTAGTTCTCTTTGGAACACTTAGTCTCCTATCCATTATCTCCATCATTTGCAAAAAGTCCTCATCTTCAATTGTTGTGATAGGTAAACCTGAGCGCCCAATCCATTTGGCTATGGCATCAACCTTGATCCTTTGTTCTTTAGAGTCACATTTGTACTTGGAAGCACTAAGAAAAGCGGTAGAGATGTTCTGCTGGCCTTGTGAATGTGATTTAGGCCTACTAGAACTTCCACTTGGCTCATCTAGGTCAGCAGACTGAGGTAGTGGCTGAGCAGAGGTCTTCTGTTTTTTTATCTGTGAAAGTGAATAAAGGAAGTAATCAAATTGCGTTTTTCTCTCTCACCTAATCCCCTCACATCTCTCTCTGACACACACACACACACACACACACACACTCACACACAGTCACACACACACAACTTTGTCCCGTCATCCACTATAATAGTACATTTATGCAAACGTGAATACTTTGTAGTACAGTTTGTTTCAATTTGAGGACAATTGAATAGTTTACACATAGTTGAGAGTAGTTCACGGTAGTTTATCCGATTAAACAACAACAACAACATTTAGCTTGTGTGCTACTGTGCTTACCTTCTCATATAGTATTGGATGAGTAGTCTCCAAATGCCGCTTGAGGTTAGTTGTGTTCTTCCCTTTTAGTTTTAAGTCACACGTTACACAAGTGGTCTTGTCCGTCCTGGCGTCATATGTGAAATTTGACCAGACGTCAATTCTTCGTTTGCGTCCCAAAGTCTCCGAAAAAAACGACATTATTTCTGTTCACACTTCACTGTTAATGTGCATACATGGACCGGGTGACTGCGGAGCGCCGCACTGCACTGGCAAAAACGGTGCAACTAAACAAAGAGTGCAACTACGGTGCAACTAAACAAATAACTTTATCCGGCTGCTAGTTTTTCCTCCATATCTATTCTACTACTACTGTTTGTTTGTGTAACCGACCTTGCTGTTTTCCTGCATGCAGCATGCTGGCACCGGCGCCTATTATAGGTGGATCAACCTAACGTAACGCGATGAGGGTCGTTCTGATTGGATCTCTTTTCCATTTGTCCCGCCCTAACATTTTCGTCTCGTCTGATTCGTTGACTAACATGTCCATTACATTTCGTCTTCGTGTTCGTCTTCAGATGATACTTTTTGTTTAGTCTTTAGTTCGTCTTCGTCCTGGAAAAAGCTTCGTTGACGAACATTTTAGTCTTAAGCCCCATTCAGACCGAAGAAGCAGAAGCTAGCTTCTGCTTCGTGGTCCCATGTTATCTCTATGCAGAACAGCTTCTGCGTTTAAAAGCTGGAAGAATAGCTTTTTTTTGTTTTTGCGGTTTTTTTTCTCACCGAACCTTAACTTTAAAGCAGCTTTTAAAAGCTGGAGCTTTAAAAATCTGCGTGTAGCCAATCAGAGCACAGCGTGGTTTGAGGAGGCGGAGTTGAGCTCATTTTACGAAACCAAAAAGCTTTGGAAAAGCTGTCCGAGCCAATTGTCCGCATTAAAAAATAAACTTTTTAAATATGGGCTGTATATGAAATATGAATGGATATTTGGCAAGACCATAGCATATTTAGTGATAGAAATTAAAGTTTATATGAGAAACAAGTTGTCGAAGCGGTGAAAACAGGTTGTGTTCCGTGTTCCGTCGCGAGTGTCACGTTTCTGGGGACAAGTGATCGTGCATTCACCCCCCCCTCCGGTTCTCATCGAAGCTATGGATGGACTACTGAACTGAACTCTCCAGAACGCTATCCGTCGCTTGTGGACTGTTTGTGGACTAAACAGTGCACACACACACGGTTGATAAATTAGCAGATATAGATAGATAGACAAACAACTAAACAATATAGTTGTGTCGGAGTTTTCCCCAAAACCTTCCCCGAGAAGAGTGGAGGAGCAGCCCGCTCTCAGCGCGTTTCTGTGCCGGTCCTCGTGTGTTTTGCTGGACGTTTCCTCGCACTAAAATTAATTGCCCTTGTCGCGGGACCTCGCCCTGAGCACAGGGAGTTGACCACTGGTGTACGCTCCTCGACACCCAGTCTCAATTTAGGGGGTCCTCCGCGGGCCGGGCCACAGGGTCCAGAAGTCGGTCCACTTTCGCCTCGACGACGGGGTCTGGCCGCAGGTCACCCGAGGCACTATCACCGTGGTACAGTGGCGCTAGTAATGTACGTACTACAGGAGTGGGGCCTTGACCATACCTTATATCAGTTGTATGTACCCCCTCTATTTATGCAATATGTTGCCCATGTTTTGTGATTGGTTTGCTGCGTTCTGAATCGATAAACCAATCGCATATAAGATTTATTTGAGGGAATCATTTAAATTGGTCTATTGCGTTCATGTAGGCCTATCGATGAACCTCATACCAAAAGTTGAAAGATAGTAGATAGCCTATATTTATAGATAGATAGAACACGTGTGTGTGTGTGTGTGTGTGTGTGTGTGTGTGAGATATTGAGCACCGTGGAGGAGCCGACACGGGGCTCACTTGCGAGCCAGTTCTCTCTCAGTGCCCCTGCAGTAATTACCCCCTCCCGGTTCCCACCGAGGTGAACAACTGAACCCCGTAGCTGTCTCTGACCGTGGACTAAACACACACACGGTTTATAAATGAGCATATATATATATATAGTCTATAGACAAAGAACTAAAGTCCAGAGTCCCCAGCGCGTCGTATGCACCGCGTGTGTGTGTGTGTGCGCGAGAGAGATCAATAATTAATAGCCTTTATTATAAAGGCTATTAATTATTGATCTCTCTATGCACATGCATATCATACAACTGATATAAAGTTTATATCAGTTGTATGATATGCATGTGCAGTGTGCACAGGTCCGTTGCACTGAAGACGGGGAGGATTGAGATCCGGTCCGTTCGGTTATTTACAAACAAGTTTACCAAGATTATATTATTTATTCATCGATGAATAGGTTATGATGTAACTAAATATATCATTATTTCTCCTCTACAGTCGCTATTTTACATTTTAGACTTTCAAATGCGCATCTGCTCAAACTGCCCGTCTCTCGTCTCAAAGCCAGACAGCCAGTCTAGGCAGCTTGAGTGACAGGTACCTTGTACACGCCCACTTTCTCAAAAAAAAGCTGCGTCTTTTAGATTTCTGCTTCTGCTTTTTAAAGCAGCTTCTTCGGTCTGAACGGAGCTTTAGTCTTAGTCCACGAAAACAACACTGGTTTGACTGCATTCGTTGCAATACATATAATTTTGGAGATTTGTGTGATGGTGTCTTATTCCTTTCCAATGGGTAAATGTTGTTAGCTATAGGCTATATAGGATCCACATGTGATTTCTCATTGTGAGATTGGCCATTATTATACTATTTATTAGCCATGCTATGTTACCGAGATGTGTATTCTGCCACATTACACCACCTGCTGTATAGGCCATGCAAATTAAAACTGAAGGCAGCTAAATCCAACGAAAAAATAAGGAATTGGGATAAGATAACCACACGAAGAAAAACAAACAAACACATGAATCTTCTGAAATCCAATTGTTAAAAAAACCCGAAAGAAACTGATGCCTTCCACTCTTTTTGGACTTATAGCCAATAACCCGTTTGATATTATTTAATTTCAAAATATATCTATAGCCATTTCCACTGTATATACGTGTAGAATTTACATAAAATATCCTTATAATACAAGTTAATACATTAAACTATGCCTGGAATTGATGGGGACTGAATTATAAAACATTGTAATGACAAAAAATGGTTCTTGGGAATATAGATTAAAGGTATACAAGAGTAATAATTCAAAAAATAGGTCAAATTAGTATTTTCGTTTTTTCCTTTGGTCACAAAATGGGCTATATTTCCCACCATATTACATTTAGACTTAGAGACTTGCATTTAGCATTACAGTGTACCCAAAAGACTCCCTGATGTTGAAATATAACAATTATTAAACAAAAAGTAGGTAAGTATGGCATAGAATGATCCCCCACCCCTGGGAAATTACCCTGCAGAAAGTTACAAGTTACTGTTCACATGTAAATATCATTAATATCTTTCATTTCACTGATAGTAATTTATGTTAGATGTTTGTTGAGAATCTCACAGTCTGACCTAGTTCTGGGAGTGGGCGTGTCTGAGCCTCCTGCCTGGCAGGTGGACACCACCTGGAGACAATCATACTGCAATCAAGCCAGCCCTATTTAAGCCCCAGTTTGACTGGAGCTCAGATTTGTTTCTCCACTCAGACAGAGCAGTGAGCAAGCCAGTCAGTCAGCAAGCAAGCAAGCAAGCAAGCATTAGCAAGCAAGCAAGCAAGCAAGCAAGCAAGCAAGCATTAGCTAGCAAGCAAGCATGGAACCAGATCAGAGACCAGTAATCAATAGGCAGGAGTCCACTGACTGTGTTGTACACAGTTCTTTGGAATCTCCAATGGACCCATTAGTAGAACCGAGGGACTTAAATTCATGGGCTACGTTATTACAAGCCGGCCAGATCCGTGAATTTCAGCCCCTCGTGGATATTGCACATAACTTGCCTCCAAATGAAATCCCCAAAATAAAATATCATGCTAAGTGCAGGAAAAAATTCACAATGAAAAGAGATTTAGACACCATTGTGCAGCGACAATCCAGCGAAATACGACGATCAATTAGACAACCAGGGTCAAGCTCAACTGTTTATGAAAAAGTATGTATTGTATGTGAAAAAGTAAAGAAATATATCAAAGGCACAAAAACACGGGAACCTTTAATAAAATGTGTCACAGAGGAAGCGGACTGTGCATTATGCAAGGCTGCCGTTTCTAAAATGGACAGTCATTGCTGTCTTAAGCCGTAATGCGATAGGTGCCGAGTTGCACTTTCACAGAACATGTTATCGATTGTACACCAAAACAGATCAGACCAAGTCTTCCCAAACTTATGATGCAGCGCAAAGTAACGAGTACTCAGAAATAGAAGCAATGGCATTCAATAAGGTCTGTGAGTACATGTACGATCTGATATAATTCAAAATCCCCGTGCGGTTTTTCTAACAGAACTGAGAAATATGTTGATAACCCATATGAACATGTCAAAAATGTTACCGTTACTCAATCAACAAAGAAAAACCTTTGTTCCAAACTTAAGACAGAGTTTAAAAGTGATATGGAGATAATGTATGATCCCAATGGAAGAGTATTATACCCACACAATCTGTCCATGGATAAACTGGCCCCCCTCTCTAGATAACATGAGCAAGTCAGAAAACATGATCCCCAAATCAGTGAGTGACTTCCTGCAAATGGTTTTGACGGGGAACCTAGAACAGGTACGAACTATACAGACTGAACGTCACATCAGTTCTATAGGCCAGGACTTGATATACACCGTCTCCCATGGGAGGAAGCAGCCACCCAAACACATTTTGTTACCTATGGTGGTGAAAACATTAACTGGTAATGTGGAACTTATCCAACTGCTAAACCGTCTTGGTCATGGTGTATCATATTCCATGACACAGCAAATTGAAACAGCTTTGTGCATTCAAAAGCTAGAGTATTTTGGTGATTTCAATGTAGCTTTGCCACACAACATACACCCCAATGTTTTCACAACTCTAGTATGGGATAATATTGATCGTATAGAGGAGACCCTCAGCGGTGGAGGCACATCACATCGTGTAAATGGAATCGTGATACAACCCAAGTTCATTGGACCAAAACTCCCAAGGGAGAAGGAAACCCTTGAGAGAAGCAAAAGGCGCTCAATTGATTCTGAACCAGAACGGCTGCCAATTTACAATGCTGGAAATAGAGTAGGTCCACCGCTAATGGCAGCAATTTAGCCACATTTGTGCCAGGAATTCAATGATGCAAAGCAGAAAAACAGCCTTTGGTCTCTGTGCAGGCAACAAAAACATCATGTTCCCAGTTGGACTGGATTCAACATAATTCAAAGACAAAGCATGGACATAACTAGTGATGAGATAGGTTATCTCCCAACTATCAATGCACCAGCAACAGACATTGCCAGTCTTTGCAAGTATTTGAAATCCTGCAGAGATCAAATATTATACTGAAACAGCTCCAGCTCCCATACATCATCTGCGTGTTTGACCAGGCCATCTATGCAAAAGCAATTGAGCTGACCTGGAAACATCCTGTTTTGTTTAACCCATTGATGCCTGAGGCTGAATCTGGGAATGCCTTCTAGGGCCTGACCTAAGTTTCTGAAATTCTTCAAAATCGGATAAAAAATAAATAAATTGTTATGTTGCTACATGTATAGCAAAAGCTGATAAGACACAGAGAGCGCGCCGGCATCAAAGGTAGAACAGCGTATAGGTTGCACCAGGCATCAATGGGTTAAGGACCTCATATTACGCATGGGTGACTTTCACACTGTGTTTAACTTTATGGCCAGCATTGGCAAAAGGTTTCAGGATGCTGGCCTTCGAGATCTTGCTGTAGAAGCTGCCGTTATCGCTGAAGGATCGGCGCGACTTATGTTGCTGCGGCTCATCGAAATTTCGTTTTTCTGCTGTTCACAGTTGTAAAAATGACAAATAAACCTATCTATCTATCTATCTATCACAGGCTGTAATGGATGGGAGGCTTTACAACAGAACTTTGAGGTTTCACAAACTCGTGTATGAAGCCCTACTGCGTCTAGCATGGAAAGAGTTTCCCCAGTGGCTTCAGACCACCCACCCTCAGAAGCAACATATCCTTGATGAAATGATAACCCACATCAGTGCAGAAACTACTGAAGAATCAATCAACGACCTCTTGCAGAATAAAGTATGCATGGAAGTACTGCATCTTTTTGATGTGTACACACAGGAAATAAGAAATGGTGAGGCTGGTGAACTGGCAGCATTTTGGATGTCGTATATAGACATGGTTGACATTGTGCTTGGCTTGGTCCGTGCAGCTCGGGAAGGCAACTGGGACTTACATCTCCAATCAGTGCGTGCCATGATGCCATGGTTGTTTGCATATGACCGTGTGAATTATGCACGATATTTGCCTTACTATTATGCCTCCATGACTAGGCTTGACACAACTCATCCAGGTGCTGCTGGTGAATTCCGCCAGGGTCGATTCTCAGTACAGTTGGGACCAACCAATCCTTTTGCCAAGATTCCAGCTGACCAGGTGATCGAAGAAACAGTCTATCTACCTATCGCAAGGCACCTGCCAATTGTGTGACCCAAACTTTTGTGATTCCCTGGTCAATTGGTGATGACGTCTGCGGTAAACAGGACGTATTCGTAAAATCAGTCCAGCGATCATTCCGGCCCCCCCTCGCCCGGAGAGAAAGACGTCCGTGTGCATCTCGTGAAAAAGTGGAGATAATTGACTAAATACACGTTTTGTGCCAGAACTTTCACATGGATATAAAACTAGAGGACCGTATTTCACTCCACGTCTTTGGAATTATTTAATGGGTGAGTACAAACGGATCATTTATCATCTATGGCTCTGTATGTGAAATACTGTACATACTGTATGTAACAACAAGGGCCAGGGCTACTCCGCACCTAAGCACGCACATATGTTACAAACTGATAACTTAGACAGACCAGCATTGCTCTTAAGTTTTACCTTAATGTTCGAGTTTTCTCCACAACCTTGGAACAGTGCTGCAGCTGTGAACCTGCACGCACACACACACACACACACACACACACACACAGAGAGAGAGAGAGTGATCAGAGAGATATAACACGTTTTAGCTTGATTTATAATGAGCTAATAATTATTAAAGACAATAACTCAGTGTGACACTCAGCGGGTGACATGGTCTAGCCCAGGGGTGTCGAACTCAACTTGGGGCGAGGGCCGCATTGGTCAAAAGGTCACTTGATGGGGGCCACAACCAGTTGTGCACGCACGCTCGATGTCTCAGTCAGTCACTGCTATAATCTATCTGTCTATGTATGCTCAGACCCAGCCAGCCAGCCAGCCACACACATAGCTCCGTAAGGGAGTGGTTGCACCACTCAAAAAATCTTCAAAAAACTGAAGAGGCTACTGGAGATTGGAGAACCTGATTTGGACATGATCTGATGCAGGACAATGTCACTATGACAGAAAGAGAAGATGGGTCTGGCCACATTCATTCACCCCATAATCTCACTGGAAATTGGGGAATATGTTGACAATAGTCGACAGCTCTGCCGATTAATAATCGATTCATTGAACCCACCCCCCATATTAATCAATATCAGATACAACTTATAAGATTTTATATTATGCACATGCCATGGTCACATAACCATTATGTTGAGTGCATGCTTTGATGGTAACAGTTTTATAATCAGTTTTGATGAGTAAACCTTTGTGGAGATCTTCTCAGTTCTCATTGTATGCTAGTTACTGCCATTCAGGATGGAAAATGAAATCCATTTGGATTTGGGGAGAAGTAGTTTCATAAGGGGCTGGTATGAAGTACTTGATATAAAGAGAACATGTTCAGTTCACTAGTCTACACTCTACTCTACACCTGCCTTCATTTCATCTGATTGTCTGTCTGGCAGCCGGCAGGTCTGATGAAGGTACATGTTCGATATATCATGCAGCCTTACTTATTAGCCTATATTTGGCTTGAGGCAGGCATGCGGCCCGCGGATCGCCAGTTTGACACCCCTGGTCTAGCCCATGCCCACTTAACCTACATAGGACACAAACATGGGTGACCAGTTCTAACCCATGCCCACTTAGCCAATATATATCCTACAAGGGACCCATACATAGGTGACCAGTTCTAACCCATGCCCACTAACCACATAAATAACATATATAGGACCCAGAAATGGGTGACCAGTTATAACCCATGCCCACTAACCCCATACATAACCTATATAGGACCCAGACATGGGTGACCAGTTCTAACCCATGCCCACTAACCCCATACATAACCTATATAGGACCCAGACATGGGTGACCAGTTCTAACCCATGCCCACTAACCCCATACATAACCTATATAGGACCCAGACATGGGTGACCAGTTCTAACCCATGCCCACTAACCCCATACATAACCTATATAGGACCCAGACATGGGTGACCTGTTCTAACCCATGCCCACACACACACAAGAGAGAGAGAGCAGAGACCCACGGGGCCGCGTTTCAGACAAGGCTATGTCTCGGGGTGCATACTTAGTTTAGACTAGTCATCGGTTAGACATGGGTTAAGGTTAGGTTTAGGTGTGCTGCCCCGTGGGAGGTTAGGTTTAGGGTGAGGGTTTGAGATAGGTTAACTTGTAGTTGTAGGACTAATGAATGGTCTAACCAATGACTAGTCTAAACCAAAAACTGTCTAAACTAAGTACTGCACCCCTATATGTCTCTGGGTAACATTTGTGCTGCCACGAGGTAGCCGGAAAACAATGCTATCTGTTTCGCACGCGCACACACAAAGAGAGAGAGAGAGAGCGAGAGCAGAGAGATAAAACACGTTTTAGCTTGATTTATAATGAGCAAATAATTATTAAAGATACAGTAATGACTCAGTGTAAAAGGAACCAAATGGACACTTTGTGGGGTGCACTTGGTTCCATTTGTACACTCCCAGAGTTACATAAACACGGCATAAGAATTCCTTTGTTCACAATTTTAGCTTAATTTTGTCCCATTCCGAACGAGATTCGCCCCGTCCGAAACGGACCACAGACGGCCGAGATACGCCTGGGGACAGCCGTGGACCCCGCGGGCAGACCCTGCTAGCTGTTTCGCTGGCACAAAAATGCAAAGCTACAAGTCCAAAGCAAATGGCTATGCTAAGCCAATGTGGTCTTGGAGATCTAATAATGCTATGCTAGCGTTTTGCTATGCTAGCGTTTGGCTAGTGTGTCACCATTAGACCTGTGCTAGCTACCATTAGCAATTTTGCATGCTTACATTTCATTAGGTCCTAGGTTTAAAACACGCACATATAAAACACGCACATATAAAACATCTCGTGTGTTGACATGAACCCCATAAATGCACTAAAAACACACACCATGCGTTTAATGGTGTTAGGAACCAAAAAATGAGACAAAAAAAGGTTAGCACGAATGCCGGTAGCAATAAGATGAGATGAGAGAGGGGGGACGCGGGAACTTTTATATCTATAGCTATAGCTAGCTATACTATATTTACATCCACTCTATAAAACCGCTCATGTGCCGACATGACGCACATAAATGCAGAAAAACACAAGCCAGTGCTGTACAATGAACCATGTAGAACTTACTTGATTTAATAAGAAGAAACTGACTTCCTTGCCGGTGCCGGGGTACGTACGTGCTTTCGATCGACACATTCTTCTTCTTCTTCTGTTGGGATTTCCGGCAGTGTAGACGCTTTCGCGTATTACTGCCCTCCACCGTTCATGATGATACTCCGCTCTGTGCTCTATATCCTCTTATAGAGGTCTGTATTGTGGAGGAAGGCTAAGACGCTCCTCTCCACAGCATGTTGCTCCTTTCCCCGGCTGAACAGGGTGTTGTACTCCACAGTGGGTATTCCGATGTTGGCTAGTTCCTCACATAGCTGGGCTCTTTCTGCCCTGTACCTCTCACACTCAAATAGGGCGTGGACAACAGTCTCTGCTCTTCCGCACTCTCAAAGGCCGTCCGGGTGCTTTCCCACTATTCTCAGGCAACTGGCTAGCCCGCAGTGCCCAAGTCTTAGCCGAGTCAGCTTGACTGAGTCTCTTCTTTCACCTCCCGTACACACACTCCTCCTTTTGACAGATGCCTGTGCTGAGAAATACAGTCTCCCTCTCTCTTCATTATTCCACTCCTCTTGCCACTGTTTCTCAAGCCCCTCCTTTATGGCACAGTAAAACTCAGGTTTGCCCAGCAGGATGCCTACGTCTATGTGCTGCCTCTTGAGTGACATTCTGGCCAATTTATCAGCTATTTCGTTCCCCTCTACCCCTGCGTGCCCCGGGACCCAAAGGAAACCTATATCCACCCCCACTTTCTGCATCCTATACATGCTTATCATGGCCTCATTCACCAGGTCGGCTCTGGCTCTAGATGTCCCACTCCTCAAGGCCATCAGGGCAGCAGCTGAGTCAGAGCAGATTATAACTCTGTTTGGCTTAACTTGTTCAATCCACCAAAGTGCCCAAATTATTGCCATTAGCTCTGTGGCAAAAACAGATGCTCCGTCTGTGACTCGTAAACTTTGCTGGACTTGGGGCCCCACCATGTAGATTCCACACCCTGCCCTTTGGCTATCTGGGTCCTTAGACCCATCTGTGAAGATCTGCATGTGTGTCCCCCATGCCACATTTATGTATCCTTCTACCTGGGAGCTTGTGATGCCCCCCTCCTGCTTCCAGTCTAACAGCGTTAGATCTACAGTGGGCTCTGGGAGTAGCCACACTGGCACCGCTGACCAGAACGCATGCACTAGACCTACTTTGTCTTTATCTACTCCCACTCTTTCAGCCAACTCTCCAGCACCAGCTAGGAAGTTTCCCTTCTTCTTCCCATCGGCAAACTCCCAACTCTTGTTCACTAGACACTTGGCTGACAGACTCAGGCTAGATCCTTTCAGTTTGGCCCAATAGTGCAGTCCTAGCTTGCTGCGTCTAATTCTGAGTGGCCACTCTCCCGTTTCCACCAGAAGGGCTGGGATGGGGGTCGTTCTAAACGCCCCGCAGCAGGTTCTTAGCGCTCTTGACTGCACTGCGTCTAGTTTGTCCAAAGTGGACTTTGCAGCGGATCCATAGACAAAGCTCCCATAGTCGATTGCTGACCTGACCATTGCCTGATAGATCATTAACATTGTCCCCCTCTCAGCTCCCCATTCACACCCAGCCAGGCTCCGGAGGACGTTTATTACTTTTTCACATTTGTTTCTCACTTTCCCTATGTGGACTTTCCATGTTAGCCTTTCATCCAGCCACATTCCAAGACATTTTAATTCCTTGACTCGCTCTAAGGGCGCCCCGTATAGCTTTAGCTGTACTTGCGGTACTTTCCGTTTTAGCCCAAACACCATGACGTTGCTCTTTGGCACCGAAATTTTAAAGCTCCACCTGTCTGCCCACTCTTCTATCGCCTTTAGCCCTTCTTGCATTTTCTTAAATAGGAACTCCACATTCCTGCCTCTTCTCCAAATGGCCCCATCGTCTGCAAATAGGGACCTGCCAAATCCTTGCCCTATATTTTTAAAGATGTCATTAATCATAACATTGAATAGTACTGGGCTGATTACTGAGCCCTGGGGGGTACCATTCTCTATATGGACTGTTTCGGAGAACGCCCCGCCCACTCTCACCTGGATTGTTCTACCCATGAGAAAATCCTTGATCCAGTTGAGCATCCTCCCCTTTACCCCTGCATCATGCAGCTTAATTAGTACCCCTTCCTTCCACATGGAGTCGTAGGCTTTTTCAATGTCTAGAAATACTCCTACCATAGCTTCCTTATTAGCTATTGCCTTTCTAATCTCCAAGTCCAAGACTGCTAGAGTCCATTGTGCCTCTTCCTATTCTGAACCCATTTTGGTAGTCCACAAACACTCCTCTTGTTTCTAGATAGTACACCAGCCTGCTCGTTACCATGCGTTCCATTATTTTGCACACTACTGACGTCAACGCTATAGGGCGATATGAATCAGTCCTTGATGCATTTTTACCTGGCTTCAGTATTGGGATTATGACTGCATGCTTCCATTCTGCTGGCAGTCTACCTGCCTCCCATACCTCATTAAACAGTGCTAACACCTCATCAAGCACAAGGTCATTTAAATGCTTAAACATGCCATAGCACAGCCTATCTCTTCCTGGGGCAGTGTTGGCCCCGTCCTGAATAGCATCTCTCAATTCCTTGAGTGAAAAATGCAGATTAAAAGGGTCGCTATTTTCGTGGCAGTGGTTAAGCTTCCATTGCTCGTTCCTCAACACCTCCGCTCTTTTCCTCACCCCTTCTTCTCCCAAGGCTGTTGAGTTGTGCACAGCCTGGAATACTCTGACACACATGCTCGCCTTCTCTCCGCTGCTTACTGCCTCCCTTACCCCGTCATTCAGAACTGGCATTGTGTACCTCTTAAATTTCCCTGCCATTCTGTGGACTCTTGACCATACTTCCCTAAGGGGGGTGTCAGGTCCTATTGTGCCACAATACTTCCTCCAACAATTCCTCTTAGCTTCCTTAATAACTTTTCTTGCAACTGCTCTTAGCCTTTTGTATTCAATTGCATTACTTTGCAGATGAAGTTTCCTTAGCTTTCGGTAGGCCCTATTCCTATCCTTTAGGGCTACATCACAGTCCTTGTTCCACCACGGGACAGCTACTCTGTCTTTAGGACTCTGCCTTATGGGGAATGAGTTTTGTGCTGCCGTTAGTATAAATGAGCTTAATGACTCATTAAAGGCGTCAATTGATCTGTCACTTTCGACTTCCCCCACTAGGGCTGCTGTCTCTGCTTCAAACTCTGATTGCCGCGACACGACGCTGCAATGTGGCCAAATCTCTGGCATTTAAAGCATCTTAGCGGGGGCCTCTCATATTTTCTCACTTGAAATGATAAGCACCCAATAAACACTCTGGGCGGCAGGCTGTCACCTTCAAACGTTATCATAATCGGGGTGTCCGGATTACCCCCGACCCGTGCTTTGAATCTCTTCACTTCTTTGATTTCCCCCCCCTTCATTAGCTTGATCACTTCTTCCTCGGTTATGGCGATACTGACATCATATATCACTCCTTTGACTCCCTCACTTCTGTTCCCGATAGCCGCCTCTACTTTTTGCCCTGCTATCTTTCTGATACTAAGGGCTTTCTTTTGCGTTTCCGCACTCGTGCACTTTGCCATGAGCGTGCCATCACCTAGTATTCTTGCCTCTACATGTATTTCAACACCTTTCAGGGAATCTGCAATTTTAAGAGGATGCAATGCTCTAAACCCCCCCGTTCCCTTTGGGTCGCTCAGTTTAAATATTACTTTAAACTCGGCACTGTCAGTCTTCCTCATTTTCCCTCCAGTTGCGCTCTCTACTGAGGCGCTTCGCTTACTTCCAGTTCTCACCCCCCCCTCCCCTCCCCTGGCCGTAGCCATGCACAATTCTCACACTTGTCCTCCTCCTACAATGCAGCTTATTTCTACCCTGATCAGATATAGCAGCTCCGTTATAGCAAACGGCCAGAATACAGTTCATGAAAGGGTTCGACTTAGCGTTCGCTCTCTGACAGCTAGCTGTCAAACCGGCGTCCGACGTCACTCCTTCCTCCAACAACCAGCATGCAGCGCGCCCCTCTCCAACAACCGTGTCCTCCGATCGACACATGAATTTCAGACTGGAAGAAAATGGCTGGCTAGGACCCTTCCATCATATGATTAGCTGACTTGTGAAATGCCTGACAAAAAATGCCTGACAAAATTAACTAATAAGCGATATTTTATAATATATTAGTTTTTTAACAGACCATATACGTTTATACATTTCACACTTATTTTTTAATTAACCCATTCATTTGCCATGCCTTTATAGTTAATGATTTACATATGGAGAGATACTATATTTTTAAACAAATATATATTTAATTATCCCATATCCCAATCAGATGTACTTCAGCTTAAACAGCTCCACGGAACAGCATCGATATTTTGCACACAATTAAAAACATTGCATTAAATAAATAGACGTGGAAGCAAACTTCATGTTAAACAAGAAAAGTACTACATGTACTTTTTTATTTATTTTTTAAATACAAATAATATACAAATCACTAGCTCGTAGCCTCGTAATTTAATAAAAATTAAAAAAAACTCGAAACTGATCAAACTCGAAATGTCACAGCTGCGGGCCCGGGCAATCAGCCGCTCTGTGGCCAGGTCTGGCGCAGTAGAGACAGAGGCCGTCTCTCATGCGGCGGTTTCTCTGCCCCAGCGCTGGAATGCGGGCCGCGCAGGCGACATCGCACGTGGCCAGCTGGTCCGTCTGCGTGGCCTGGTCGCGTGTGCAAGCCTGCACGGATGTGCAGGCTTTCGCCGGCTCCTGCTCCTGCAGCTTCAGTTCAGCGAGTTTTTTCTCCATTTCACTAATGGTCTGGGCCGATTTTAGGGCGACGCTTAGCAAAAAGTCCATGTCGACCCTAATTTTAATGAGCTCCTCGTGGAGTTCTTTGATGCAGCTGGCGTTGTCCATGATATCTTTGTCTTTGTATGTGGTGTCGCAGCGAATGATTTGAGATGAATGAAGCAAGCGCAATAATGATCTTGCCTATATAGGCTTAATTATAATTAGTTGCAGCTGGTTCCACAGGTAGCAATTGGCAATTGTGTGTGTGTGTGTGTGTGTGTGTGTGTGTGTGTGTGTGTGTGTGCATGTATACTGGACTTTTTTTCCCCCTTTTTTCTTGTTCGGCATAATAAACGTACGTTTACATTGCCAAAGCAAAAGTGGAATAAAAACAACTTTATTATGAAACAAATTGGGTGCACCAGAGCTGTTACATTAACACTTGAGTTTATGAAACTATAAAGAGTATGCATTTTCTGTCAGAGATCGTTATACATCCATCTCTCTCTCGCCTGGCCCCCTCTCTCCCTTCCTCCCCCATCCCAAATCGGACAGACAGACAGATCTGTCTGTCTGTCTCCGTCCGTCCGTCCGTCCCTCCCTCCCTCTCTCTCTCTCTCCGTCACTCCCCCCCTCTCTCTCTCTCCCCCTCCCCCTTCTATCTCACTCTCTCTCCGTCCCTCCTCTCTCCCTCTCTCTCTCTCTCACTCTCTCTCCGTCCCTCCCTCCTCTCTCTCTCTCTCTCTCTCTCTCCCTGGGCGCGTTTGGCTATGCGCACCGTGCGCAATGTGGTCAGTTTGTTGATGTCACAGAGTGCGTTCAGTGTGCCTTATTTACGAACGACCATGCAGTTACAACACGGGTAGGGTAGGGTTGCTCAGGGTGCGTGCACTCGGCACACCCGGTGTGCAGTGCACTGGATTTTAGAACGACAACGCACTGAGTGCACTGAATAAACGAACGACAAGAGAGCACACCAGTGCGTTCAGGGCGCATTTCCGAACGCACCCTTAATATACATGCACACTTCTTTTTCTGCTCGATGTTGCGACATGCACTCAATGTAATGACGTACGTGGCTGCCCTGGAGGCCGCCCTAGTAGTTTGAAGACGCACGTTGCCCGCTGCACAGCCATTCAGAGTTTTCTAACTTTTGTCACAGCTTGAAACAATAGGAATGACCGACCTTGGATGCATATCAATGGTGATGCCAGGTCCATATTGGTCGATCGAGTCGACTGTATGGCTGATGGATTTATGATGATAAACCAATTAAATTTCAGAGATGACGTTTGCAAGGTAAATGCACAATTAAACACTAAAACACTAACACTAAAGTTTGCCCATACAGTTGATATACAGTATGTGGGTATATTAGGTCTACATTTAAGAGGTTATTTTAATCGGTGATCGCGACATAGCCCCTATAGTTGAAATATCCACAGCACATCGCTGGACATAGGCATTAGTCCCACTATACACAATGTGCACGCCTAACTGCTATTCACTAGTTGACATGTGTGCATGGGCTGTCTACTTCAGATAATAATTGTATACATAATTCCCTCCCTAGGGAAATATCCTCCCATTTTGCCCAGAATAGCAGATCTACAAGCTCATGAAATCAATGAAAAGCTTCCATCTGCAACACAATTTTATAAATGTTATACAATGGCCAGGTCCTCTCTCTCTATTTGTCCGTCCGTCTGACTGTTCGTCCATCCATATCCATCTAGACTTATACACTGTTGTTCACATCCACGATCATCAAAGGACCATGTGCACTTATTGTAACTTACCATTGCATTCAAGAAAAAGCTGGTACAGATTTCCTTTATGATAGCTTGCTGTCAATTGCATACTTTCTGCAGTTCTTTACCAATATATGTTCTAACTGTTACTATTTGTTACTATATACCAATATACGAAACCTATACACGACCCAGACATGGGCGGGTGACATGGTCTAGCCCATGCATAACCTACATAGGACACAAACATGGGTGACCAGTTCTAACCCATGCCCACTAAGCCCATGCAAAACCTATATAGGACCCAGACATTGGTGACCAGTTCTAACCCATGCCCACTTAGCCTATATATCCCACAAGGGACCCATACATAGGTGACCAGTTCTAACACATGCCCACTAACCCCATAAATAACATAAAGGACCCAGAAATGGGTGACCAGTTCTAACCCATGCACACTTAGCCCATATATCCCACAAGACGCCCATATATGGATGCCCAGTTCTAACCCACTAACCCTAGAGTTAGCCAATTAAGAGAACCGTAAGTCCCTGTGCTGGATATCAGCGTGTTCAGCTCGTCGTGCTGAGTCCGAAAATGGTCTCGGTTTTTCCCACAACATTTCGGGGGGGGGTGTCATAGAGAGATAAGACCACCACCGTTGGAATCGGGGCAAAAAAGTAAGTGGGAATACATGCCCCTTGATTAGAAAAAATCACAGGAAATATGTTGTTTTTGGATGCAAAGGTGACATTTTTACAAACTTTGCACTGAAAGAGAAAAAACGTTGGTTTAACATGAATGAAATATGGACATTGGTTCCACATGAATGGTTTGCTTTGGCAGCACTAGCTCCAATTGTCTAGGTTAAACATCTATATGAACTTACCCTAATGCAATTGAACAGTGTTACTTATACATGTTTCAATCACGTTGGGTCAACATGATTTACTTAAGGTCATTCAATTTACTAGTACATGTTTCAATCAAGTTGGGGCAACATGATTCAGTTAACTTCATTCAATTTACTATTAAATGTTTCAAATACATTATGGCAACATGATTCAGTCATATATTCATTATTCTAGCTACATGATGTGATCATATTAGTCCAACACAATTTGATCCATGCAAATATTTTTTTATTTGTATTAATGCAGGGAACAGTGCATTTATGCATTACAATGCATCACATAACATTAGATATTGTATGTGCAATCGGAACAGTAAGAGAAAGTTTCTGGCATTTAGCACAGGCTCTTACATTAAAACTGTGCAACAATAAAGTACATTTTGTTATTTAATATCTCACATTCTGTGTAACATATTATTTAATTAACATTTTGTAGGTGGAAAACTAGAAAGAACACTAGCTCGACATGAACCGTGTAAATAAAAAGGCACTTGTACATGTAGCTCTGGTCCATAGTCCCAGAGCCTTATACAGAGTAGAAGGCTATGGACCAGAGCTATTGTACATGCAGTCTTTGTTTACATATCCGTTACAGTACATACTGTATGAGGTAATGCCAGTTGTTAGGCCGGCCTGTACATCCTATATGTAAACATTCTACAGTGCAACATTCTGTAGGCAAAAATATATTTCTTACTATTGTAAATATATTTCTTACTACTGTAAATACAGTACAAAACAGTAGGAAAAACTTGGAGACGACCCCTCCATTTATAACTCTTAATTTGCGGGAAACGTATCAATAGGTTTCCCACAAATGAAACGTCGGGTGCGGATAACGTATCAATACGTTTTTATTTATTTTTTTCTTTTTTTTCAACACTGCTATAATAATATTAGCAGCCAATGTAACTCGAGTTTTTGTGATATCACATCTGTTCTTGGTGTTGTGTTGCGAGTGAGTGTGTTCCACCCCTCATGAGTGAGGACAATGTCACGGGGGGACGGGGGGTGTGGGGTTGTTGCACTACTCACTGTTGGTTTAGCTTGGTCTTCAAGCTTTGTGCTTTGTGGGAGAGGACCCCTCCATCTAACTCCATCATAATTTTCTGCAGTACTTCAAATGTGCATTTGAGCTTCGGTGGGTAACTCAGGTTCAGCGCGTAAATGAGCCCCAACAACATGGCAGTTGCAAAGGCCACATTATCCAGGTCTTGTACCACCGTGACTCCCTCAAGGACAATTCTGACATTGTCCTCACTGGTGTTTTTGATGACGATGATCCCCATTGTCGTCTTCTCCAAGGCACCCTCACTGATTGTCTCCTCCACATCCTAAGTGTTCACAAAAAGGCATTATTAGTTATAATCAATAATGAGCTGGCAACTGTGAATTCCATTTGTGGTTAATGAGATGCAATCTGCTTTGAGGCTGTATAACTTTTTAACTTTTATTATAAATATTTGAAGCTTTTTAAGAAAACCTAGGTCAGGATTTAGAAGGCATTTTTGTAATCAGTCTTATGTCTAAATGGGTTAAGTCACAACTATGTATAGCATCACATTTGAGTTGGCAGCAGTTAACACAACACTGCCGCTTGAGTGAGCATCAGTGGTTCTTCAAAGATGTACACAGTGCATGTATACACTGTACAGTCAGTCACTTACTATGAATTCCTGCACAAGGTCTCCAGGATCCTCGTTTAGGTAGATGCAGAGTCCTTTAATTATGCAGTCCCTTCCTTCGTCCTTGTCATCCTGAAAGATAAGGGACAGAACAGACTCTTAAAACTCAAATACATAAGGGGTGCTTGCAGGTTAACATGTTTTTGTAAAAAGAAAAAAAAAGGCCTACAAGCTCACAATGCATCACATAGTGCCATGAGCTTGTAGTTTATTTTGTTTGTGTGACACTTTTTTATGATGAAGCAGAGTTTAAATGTAATAAAAATCAGACCAGTCTGAAGAGAGTGGTGCAACAGCCCCTATTGGTACTCTAAACATAGTCCCACCAAACGTAGTCCCACGGTCCCACCAGGACAAAGCTGTTCCTTCACTTAAAAATAAAAGTTTAAATATGGAGACACAAGGTTTCTGCCTGAGCAGCAATATAGTTCCATTACAGTAAAGTAAGTACATATTAGAGCCCGACCGATATGGATTTGTGTGGCCGATCCGATAACCGATAAAATAGAGGGGGACAATCACCGATAGCCGATTTGCCACCGATATAGTGATTTTTTTTGCTGGAATGAAAATAGACCTTTTTTTTCTGTGTGAATTGTGCAAAGATGTTGTGCCGATATGATTATGCAAAGGTACAGACACAGTGACAGTAGTAAGGACAGCTGCTTTCTTAAACCAATGCCTTTATTCAAGACTTTTTTTCAACTTATTCAGTCAAGTGAGTGAGTATAAAGTGACAGACAAACAAAATAACAAATATCAGTCCAGCACCATTGGCATCACTTTGCCACAATCAAAAATTAACACTGTAGCAGCTAGTACTGTGTACCATTGGCAATGGCATCACTTTTCCACATAAAGCCATAAACAAAAAAAACAAAAAAATAGTAGCAGCTAGCTAGTACTGTATCAGTGTCAGACTCAGTATAAGTTGTTGCTGACATTTCAATAAAATTCAAGTAAAATAAATAAAATGGCTGCACCAGCACTCAAATGGCACTGTTCAGTATTAACTTAAGTCAATTTCTGACTTTTTCTTTTTAAATAAAGAATAAAACAAATCTAAATAAAGTGCTGTCAGTCAGTGTCTACTCTACTATCAGATGACTAATAATTCCAGTCAATTAGGGGCAGGTTGTAAAACAGGAAGCATAGCTTCTCTGCATTTGCACCAAGCAGGCTGCTCCTCTTGTCCTCATAGATGTTCCCTACTGTGCTAAAAACCCTCTCACTGGGGACAGAGGTGGGCGGAGGAGTCAGGAACTTCCGGGCCAATGGAGACAGCTGCGGATAGCGATTACTGTTGCACTTCCACCATTGAAGAGGGTCACCTGAAGTGATGATAATAAAAATAAATATAAGATAAGATTTTTCTGCATACAGGTATAAAACAAGAATGACGTTCATTCTGTGGGGGGTCAGGGCAGGGGCTCTAGTCTGTATTAACAAACCTGTTTTCCGATCCAGAATTGGCTCTTTCCAAAACCGCTCCAGTTCCTCAAGCAGACCTTCTCCTGGCTCCTCTGGCTCCTCTGCCTGTTGCAGCATGTCGTCATACAGGCCGTCTAACAGACGCTGACTCCGAGACGGGCCCTCCCTGATGGTGGATTCTGTGTTGGTAGTCGTGGGTGCAGTGCTGCTGCTTGCTTCGGTGGAGTGGCTTGCTGCAGTGCTTGGTCTGGTTGCCTCTTCCTGGAACCACATTTTGGCCCTATTTGTTGTTGTGTGTGACAGAGGGCGTTGCTTGTAGCGAGGATCCAATATGCAGGCCAAAAGCACCTCTCTTATTTTCTCCATGTTTGCAAATCTCCTGTTCAAGCTGTCCAGCATTTCCTTTCTGAAGGTTTGTATTCCCCTTGTGTCTTCTCCAAGTGTCTCCAGGTAGGTACGTAGTACTCGAACTGTGGGTATGATGCATGAGATGGAAGCATCTTCTTGGCTCATCTCCTTTGTGATGTCTTCTATAGGAGTCAAGCTAGGCATTTAATGTGTAAATAAAGAACAGTTCAAACATTTTACTGTGATCATATATTTTGCATGCAAGAAATCTGAAAGGTAACGAAGTGGAGTAGAAACTATTTTGTAGAATGTGCTGAATATAGGCATTAATTAATTCATGTCCATCGATCAGTGTGGGACCTATCCACAACAGTGTTGTGACGACAACACACACACACACACAATATTTCAGCTAAAAAGCTGCGCTATATTTCCCTTTCTCTACTCCAGGGACTCTTATTTCAATATTATATAACCATGGAATATGATAACAATAACGTTGACGTTATTGGTCGCTGTCTAATGTGGAGGAGGAGGTGGTGTTTTTTTTTTAGGCATACAAATTACAAACCAAGCCAAGCCAACATGACGACGCTGAAATAAAACGAATTGTGTAGCCCGTCGTCGTATCTTGGGTTTAATCCTTTCAGCATATTAAACGGTAACATTCTATGCTTTTTCTGCAAACTGTTAGTATTACATTTGATCAAAGATTAGATACGAGTGTGGCAAGCCTGTAGTGGAGGTGGAGGGGTGGGGGGTTTAACCGTGTAACGTTCAGCGTTTATATTTTAGGCACCACGTTGCTTCAGTTCACAAACAGACCATGGCATTGGGCATCATGTTGTGTGTTTGTGCTTTGTGCTGCTTAACATGAACTGTACGCTTCATTCTGCTAACGTCACTCATTTAATGTTACAGAGACAATCTACGATGATATGATAAAGTTGCCTCGGGTCGGTCCGTCGGGGGACACTTTTAAGATGAAAGTAGCAATGAAATGCGTGGCCAATATTTGTTCCAATGATGTTAACAGTTACTTATTTCATGAACCAAGTCATGATTACTAGATTGAACTTACCGCTGCATGTAGAAACTTATATCCAAACTGGTCCGGTTCACGTTGCAGTTTGTTGTTGACTGACTCAGCATGAGGAACTGAAGAGGGAGGAACTGAATTGTGAGCTGACTGCTCAGCGCCCGGCGCTCTCTGCTGGGCAAAACATATCACTGCACCAGTAGTAGTTTATTTCACCAGCAACATGCTTTAATTCATATCGGGTATATCTGCGAGAAATTCACCGATACGATCCAATCGGCCAGGCCCATATATGGTCATATCGGCGGCCGATATATCGGCCGGCCGATATATCGGTCGGGCTCTAGTACATATGGATGTGACACATAAAAACACAGATACCTGCTGCAGGCATATACAATACAGTAGCCTAATGGTCAGGAGGTACATGCACATCCCAGTCAATTCAACAGGTGCTCGATCAAACAAAATAAACTGAAAAAGGAGGAGGAAGACTGCACACCGTTTTAAAAGCTTACCTGACGAAGGCCACAGAAATTGATAATTAAAGTTGTTAAGGAGCTTTTAAAACAGTGTTCAGACTTCCTTCTTTTTCTGTGTACATATACACAGTATACAAAGGGTGTTGTTGAACTTTACATATATGCACAGAGACAGCAGAGTGTGTTTTGAGACAATAGAATGTTAATTTCTCCCAACACCTGAAGAGAGCCTCAGAGAGTAAAGAACAATGGCTGATACTTGGCAAGTTGGCTAAGGTTCACACCAGCCCCTTTTGGGTAGACAGGCAGTCTTCACTCATGAACCCTCACATTAGCACATAATGTATGAAAAGCACAAGTGCAATGTGCATTTTTTTTTATTGCTTGGTGTTCCAGTTATATTCTATGACACAGTTTAGTATGAATTTGCACTAGTTTAAGCAGAGAAAAAAATCGCAGAAAATTCGTCTATTTTATAATGTTCTTTTTAGTGAATTTCTCTGGAACGGAAGGTCCAATCTGCTCAGTATAAAGTTTGTTTGATGCACGACTTTGAGGACAATATCCACGTCAGTTTGAACATGGTCAAATAACAAGCTAATCCCGTAAATCATTTGAGGAAGCATGGTAGCATGAACGCTAGCCTGCGTTAGCATCATAATAACACAACATGACAACACCAGTCTAGGAAGATATGGCATGATAGCTAACCTGCGCTAGCATTGTTAACATAACACCAGCATGAAAACCCAGGGAAATCCGGCTTATAATAATTATAATTAAGACTCATAGCCTTACCTTATGCTTTTAGGCTCCAGCATGTCCACTTGTCCACTGTCCAGCTCCCCGCAGCAGCAGCAATGCAGAAGGAAGAGGGGGAAGGGAAACAGGATACCTGGGTACTTCCTGCTAATTCGCGCCATACGTTTGACTTCCGATGCAATTGAAATATATTAGGTCAATGTGTTTGAATCAATTTCAGGGTTAGGGCCGGTTAGGGCTTATGACTCACTTTAACTCAACACATTCTAATCACGTTATGTGGTCAAACATGAATTGTTGATGTTGAACATATGTAATCTGTTCATTTAATCTCAACATTTAATCTTTTGCAGTCGGGTGAGGCTCGATTATTTCGGGCCGTGTGTCAGGCTAGCAGAATGCCTTCAGGAAAGCAGCAGAAAACAAAGTAGAGAGGTGCTATTGCACTGATTGCAGACAACTCTGATGAGGACGAGATGGAAGAGACGAGCAGAATGCCGTCGGGAAAGCAGAAAAGATCAAAGCAAAGGGGTGCTACTGCCAACTTTGAGGAGGACGAGATGGAAGAGATTAAAAAATATCTTGAGTTCTTGTCGGCTGAAATCTCTATAGTTGCCGACCAACAAAAGAAAATAATGGATCTGGTGGGAGAAGTGCAGTCACTTAACCCAGTGAGCAAAAAGTAGTCTTTATGACGTCATATAGACGTGATTCCCCAACGTTCAGAAGACGTACCCAGAAGAGCCAGAATGAAAGTTTTTAAGACGTCTTTTCCGGACGTTATATAGACGCCATTATAGAACGTCATATAGACGTGATTCCCCAACGTTCAGAAGACGTACCCAGAAGAGCCAGAATGAAAGTTTTTAAGACGTCTTTTCCGGACGTTATATAGACACCATTATATAACATCATATAGACGTGATTCCCCAACGTTCAGAAGACGTACCCAGAAGAGCCAGAATGAAAGTTTTTAAGACGTCTTTTCCGGACGTTATATAGACACCATTATATAACGTCATATAGACGTGATTCCCCAACGTTCAGAAGACGTACCCAGAAGAGCCAGAATGAAAGTTTTTAAGACGTCCTTTCAAGACGTTAGATAGACGACATTATAAAACGTACTAAAGACGTTCTGGCTATGTCTACAGAGATGGAATGTAAAAAAAACAAAAACATAAGACATTAGGCAAGACAATAATTCTAATTTCAAACCTTTTACTGAGAAACATATTTGGGCAAGTGACATAATGCAAATTTTAAAGTATTCCAAAGTAAATTCCAACGGGCTAATTAGACAATTTCCGCTGCTTTGTACCCGCCCCCCCCCCACCTCTCTCTCAGCACAGCAATACCCCTCTCTGTTTCTGGCGCCCCCTACTGGTATTATTAAGTCACATACTCGTGCTCATGACAACATGATACAGGTACACGGACATTGCTGCCTGGTTGTAGGAGTGGTTGCACCAGCCGCTCATCTCTCAGGGGCACAGAAGTATGGCCACATCTCCCTGAGTCTCAGCTCCCTACACTGCTCCCTGTGCGCTACAGGATCCAGTTCAAGATTGTAATGCTTGTTTTTAAGTCTGCAAATGAGTTGGCACCAGCCTACATATTGGAACTTGTAGCACACAAAGAATCGACAAGGGCCCTGAGGTCGACTGATATAAGTCATTTCTCAAGATCCCTAAATCAAAGCTGATATCACCCACACTGTGGAATAAACTTCCACCTAATGTTAGAGCTTCTCAAACCTTGCCCGTCTTTAAATCATCAAACCTTGCCCGTCTTTAAATCACATCTGAAAACTCACTTTTACTCCCTGGCGTTTGAACATGCAGATTAAGAGTTGCCGTTTCCACTGCACTGACTTTTATGTTGCCCTGTTATTATGCGTTTTCGCCCTTGGAATTTTAGTATATTTTGTGTACAGCACTTTGCTTCAACCCCATTTTAAATGGGCTTTATAAATAAAGTGGATTACCTAGAATTGCTGAAAATATCTTGGTCCCCTCGATGGCGATTTTATTCTGCTTCCCCTTCCCCTTCAGATTGAATTTGGACATCAGGTGGTTGGTGAAGAGCCTAATCCAAGATAAATCAAATCATCATCAGAAATAATCATTTTTGCCATCCATGCATATACTGGGAGTTTATTTCAAGTCACATGGAGAACTAAACTAAAATTAGTAAGAGAACCAAATCTAAATGCCTTAAAAGATCTTTAGACATTTTATTTTAATATAATTACAAGTAAATAATTACTTTACCTGTCGATTGCTTTGTACGTGCGGTCCTTGACATCCTACCTACTTTGGACAGTTGAGAAACCTAAAAATTAAAGCATTTTCTTGTATTACCACTACAGGCATGAGCTGTGAGCACAAGTAGGGATCTAGTTATAGAAATATGGAAAATGTAACCATTATGACACTGATTTGTTTATGTTTCAATAAGCGTCTCGTTTGTCTCAGGCCTCACACATTCGAAACAGAACGTGTGTTCTGTCTGTTAAGGCTGTACTGCCAAACTGTAGGGCTCCGCTCACACTGTCAGACAAGAGATATGACACCAAATCTACAGCTCTAAAATGTAACATAGCATATAGAGCTGTGTTTATCTATCCTACTACGGATTAACATAGGCTTTAAGATTTCTAATATCAACTTCTGATATCAATCTCTGATTTAACAGTTAAGCTGAGCATTACACAGCAGCTTTGTGGTCAATGCAGTTGGCTCGGTTGGACTTCATTAGTGACCGAATTTTGTTTTTACCAATGTATCAAAAGTGTTTGGGTCACTCAGAGCATCCTCCTTTTGTTGGAACTCATCCAAGGACTCCAGTCTATGGATGTTGCTTGCAGCGTGTGATGGCTCGTTTCTCTGCAATCTGTCTATGGAGTCCTGGATCGTCACAAGTTTCGCAAGGACCACCTTCTGGTACTCTGGAAATAAAGATAGAAAAATATAAGTGCAAGTCTCTCAGAAGAGCAACGCATTTCTGACTGGAGAAACTCCCAGAAGAACCTGAGAAGATTCAGTTAAACACTGTTCTGCAATAATTTCTTTAGTTTGAAGTCTGTTTATTCTTTATTTATTGTTTGTCTTATGTTGTTGTTTGTTTGGATACTTCCTGTAATTTGGCATACTTTTACTTTGACACCTCCAGTTACCTGTCCATATATAGCTGAAGCCTGTTAGCTTCACTCACCTCAGACCAATAGACTCATTTCACACAGCCAGACTCCAGAGTGAGCAGAGGGAGAGAGCACCAGTGTGTGGGTGTGTGTGTGTGTGTGTGTGTGTGTGTGTGTGTGTGTGTTTGCACCAGACCACACGGTATGAAATGTTTGACTGTTTATGTGACTCTTATTATGTTTGTAGTTTGTACTCTTATTGATTAAGCAGTGTTGAAGCCTGTGACATTTGCAGTTGTAAGCAGTGTTGAAGCCTGTGACATTTGCAGTTGTAGTGAACTTTTAGTGACTGAAGTTGTCTATTGTCTACAGTGCCTGTCCTAAATGTGACCATCGGTGACTGTTGATGTGCCCTGAGGTTCAAGTTGGTTATGCAGCCCTTTAGCACCCTATTGAACCAGCAAATATTGAAGCACAGATACTTTCAGGAGTGCAGTTGAACTATAGCAGAGATATTTGAATCACAAGATTGACAGGCTGGCTGCCACAGTACCCATAAAATGAAGGCATGGAGAGATGATTTATAAATTAGATTACCTCTGAACCTTTCTATGAGGCCCGGAAGCTGCCACTCAATCAATTTTGCAGTCACAAAATCGTCCATTGGCAATGGTTAGCATCAACCTGAAACACAGTCAATAAGAACAAACATGCAATAAAGTGAAATAAGTAAATAATATTCAGTAGTCCAAACGTCTTATCACTGTTTTAACATAACGGTTTGGCCTAATGTTCGTTATAAAAGTTTAAAATAGGTCTGCGGTTAAACTGTATGCGACTGAGACTTACAACAATGTGGACGTTAGCTGATAGCTGAGGCCTTCTACCATGCAGCTGGCTAGCTAAAAAACTAAACAAATGATTCACCATCGCGCCCAGATAACTCGATACAGTTTGATATTGCATAAACAGCTAGCAACCATCGTTGTCCTCCTACCTATAAAACAGCGCATTTATCGAGTCATTGCGAAAACATATCGGCGGATACATAACGTTAGCTGGTTAACTACACAGCTAACGGTTAGTTGGTTAGCTATGTAGTTACAGCTAACGTTATGTGGGAAGGCGAGCGTCGGCGGATACATTACGTTAGCTGCTAACGTAATGTACCAGGCTCTTTCTCACCGGCGGTCGGAGCCGGGTTTGCGCGGCGTGTTCCTGGCGGTGGGGCCACGTTGTGTGCCCGTGGGGGACCGTCTCGTGGGGAGGGCGAGCGTCGGCGGATACATTACGTTAGCAGCTAACGTAATACACAGCTAACTTTCTACAAGCCATGTTAGCTTGCTACTAGCCCCATCTCCCTCCACTTTGATGTAATGCAATGTTAGCTTGCTAAAATATGAACTTTATATAATAACACCAAGTCAACTATATGGTAAAACAATAGTGGATATGTACAAACCTTGCTTTGCAGTGGAGTGGTGCGTCGGAAGTTCGGAACATGTAACTATTATTAATAAAAACGTTTTCCGCTTTCCGAGGCTGCTGCTGGATGAAGAGAAGAGAAGTGCCGCGGGTTGTGGTTGGTTGCGCATGCGCAAACGATACGGGCGGTTACCCAATTTGTTGGTTAAACCCAGAGCAGTCCATAACTCAACAGTATAATAACCAAATGCCCAACAGAACCAACCTAGCGAATTGGGTTCTCAGATTACCCATTTCTATGAAAATAAACCAATTTAATAAACCAACAGGCTTGACCCAGCAAAACTAAACCAACATTTCTGAGAGTGTATATATTTGTGCATATGTGTATAACCACTGCTGTAGCCTAAATACAGAAGAGGGGCCCACATATTGATTCAACATTTCATTTTTAGTAAATTGTCGATATGCATGGTCTCTCTGTCCAGTTCCCAACTAAAGGGCCCCTGATGAGAGTCAATTAAGGCCACTGGGAGGACTTAGTAATAATAATAATAATACCTGGGATTTATATAGCATTTTTTTTTTGCCCAAAGTCAAAGTGTGTTGGGAGGGCCGGGGGGAGAGATTAACTTTATTTGTCCTTGATCAGGGCAGTTTTGAAGGCAGGGAGGGGGTAAGCATCTCTGATGCATTTGGGGAGTGCATTCGAGGGAGGGGGCAGCCACAGAGAAGGCCCTGTCACCCCAGGTTCAACGCATGGCCATGGGGACCCTGAGTAGGCCGGCAGCACTGTACCTGAGGGAATGGGATGGGATAAGTGGCTAGGAGGTCGAGGTAGGGGGAGACGTTGTGTAGTGCAGTGTGTGGTGAGGAGCATTTTGAAGTGAATTATTTGTGCAAATCCACTTTTGTTTCCAGTCCAATACAGGACTCCAATAAATTACACACTACACAGCCAGAAACTAATTGCCAAAAGCCTGAGTGAACAAACCGACTTGAAACATGCTACAGAAAGAGACAATTTCACAATTATTTTACAATTGTTTTATAGTCATGTATACTCTGATATGTGCTCATAAAAGTATTTAAACATTTTTTTAATGTCTATGGGTAAAATGCATTGGGAATCATTTCCTGGGCCTGGTGTCGTCATGAATGGGGGAGGGACTGCTACGCTCTATAGTGGCCACCTTGAGTAAAACCTGTTATTATTTTGTTGTTGTATTATTCTATACCAGTAAGAAGCCTTGACTCAGGGCCAGAAGGCATGCATGCATCCACCTGCCTGGGTGATGGCAGACTGCAGACTGCTGGGCGAGTGTTGGCACTTTGGCATGAGGGGTCAGATCAACATATGGAATGAATTCTGTACTGGCCATATATAGAGCATTTTTCAAGTGTACAGGGTTTGATGAGGTCAGATCAACATATGGAAAGTCAGAATAGAATAAACTATACTTATTAATTTATGATCTATAACTGGTCAGTCAATTATGGCCTGTCAGGACACATTTGCTCAATGTCATTTAAGAACAAAATCTGCTTGGACGTCCATATTACGGGATAGCAGCAACGTCTTTTCTAAACTAAATCTGGTCGTCAATGGACGTCCAGATTAAGGCCTGTCGCGACTGTTTGCCCAAAGTCATTCATCAACTAAATCTGGTCGTTAATGGACGTCCAGATTAAGGCCTGTCGCGACCGCTTGCCCAACGTCATTCATCAACTAAATCTGGTCGTCAATGGACATTCAGATTAAGGCAAGCAGCAACGTCCTTTGTAAACTAAATCTGGTTGTCAATGGGTTAGGGTTTTTTGGAAAAAATGTTTGTAAAAAGACTTGATAACTTTATTGAAACAAATAAATTATTAAGTGACCACCAGTATGGTTTTCGAGCCAATCGATCAACCTCACTAGCAGTAATAGAACTGGTAGAGAACATAGCAACTGCGGTTGACAACAACGAGTACACAGTGGGGGTCTTTATTGATTTAAGCAAAGCATTCGACACAATAGATCATGATATACTATTAACTCATTCATCGCTTTTAAGAAGTGCCAAAAAGTCCCTAAGCGCCAGTCTCTATACATTTTTTTATTTAATTTTCATTTTCATTTTTTTGTTTAAAAAAAAAAAAAAAAAAAAAGTTTTTTTTTTTTTTTTTTGGTCCAATGTTATACCCGTCTGAAAAAGACGATAAAGACGTCGTTGGCGCTGTGGGAGTTGCTAAAAAAGAGGTCAATTAGGTCGTTGGCAGACATTGAGTTAAAGAAATTACAGAATTATGGCATTAGAGATGTAGCATACAAATGGATGAGAAGTTATCTTGAAAATAGGCATCAGTTTGTCAATATCAATAATGTCAACTCAAAACCAGGGAAAGTCCTCCAAGGCTCGGTGGTGGGCCCAAAGCTTTTTATTCTCTATATAAATGATATCTATAAAGCATTAAACCGGCTACAATTTGTTAATTTTGCAGATGATACAACTTTACTTGCTCTGGAAAAATAATGAATGAACTATTGGATACAGTCGAAGGGGAGTTGAACATTTTAAAGAAATGGTTTGATATAAATAAGCTATCACTGAATGTAAGCAAAACAAAATTTATTGTGTTTGGAAACCGTACAATCAGTGAGGACATCAAACTCAGGATTGACTCAGTAGAAATAGAAAGAGTGTGGGAGAACAAATTCTTGGGAGTAATCATTGACAATAAACTAAATTGGAAACCTCATATAAAGTATATAAAAGAAAAATATCTAAATCTATTGCAATACTGCACAAAACTAAACATATCCTGGACCAGAAGTCATTATATATCCTGTACTGCTCATTCATTACCCCATATATTACATACTGCGCTGAAGTCTGGGGCAACACCTATACAACCTATACAAACTGTATCACCCTACTGCAAAAAAAAGCCATAAGGATCATAAATGGGGTTGATTATATTCACCCCACCAATGAATTATTTATTAAATGTCGTACGCTGAAATTTAAGGATTTAGTTGAATTTAAAACATTAGAGATACTGCTTAGAGCCAAAATGAAAACACTTCCAGACTGTATCCAAGGGTTGTTCACAATGAGAGAGAGCTGTTATTCACTCAGAGGTAAATGTATGTTTAAACAAAAAAAAGAAAGGATCAACGTGAGAAGTAATTGTATAACGATAAAGGGAGTGAAGCTGTGGAACAGATGTGATGATGAATTGAAAGACTGTGTAGCTAAGGATAAATTTAAGAAGGTATTAAAAAAAAAGTATTAAATAGCTATACAGAGTAAAGGAACTACTACTTCATGTTACTACAGTGACTTTTATTAGCATATTGTTCTTTTTTTGTTTTTTTGCTTGTTATTCAGAAAGAAGAAGAAGAGAAAAAAAAAGGAAAAGAAACATGAATATTGCACTGTTCAGTAGAAATGTTGTTTGAGGACCTGTAAAAGGGATGTACATATATATGTACATTTGTATTATTTTAATTTAATGGACAAAAGGGTAGACGTAATAAGCCTAGGCTTCAGTCTATACCCTTTTTTTCCAGAATAAGAAAAAGGAAAAACTGATGAACTAAGAATGTTTTGTATGGAAAGAAAAAACAAACTAATAAACTAAACTAAACTAAACATAGGGAGTTTTCCTTTTTCTCAGTGTGGCGCCCTTTTTCACCACTTTCCCCACAAGGGACCCAGGTGTGGATGCCCAGTTCTTACCCATGCACACTTAGCCCATGCATAACCTATATAGGACCCAGACATGGGTGACCAGTTCTAACCCACGCACACTTAGCCCATACATATCCCACAAGACGCCCCATATATGGATGACCAGTTCTAACCCATGCCCACTTAGCCCATATATATCCCACAAGGGACCCATACATGTGTGACCAGTTCTAACTCATGCCCACTAAGCCCATAAATAACATATATAGGACCCAGCAATGGGTGACCAGTTCTAACCCATGCACACTTAGCCCATATATATATCCGACAAGAGGCCCATATATGGATGACCAGTTCTAACCCACGCCCACTTAGCCCATATATATCCCACAAGGGACCTATACATGGGTGACCAGTTCTAACCCTTGCCCACTAAGCCCATAAATAACCTATATAGGACCCAGACATGGGTGACCAGTTCTAACCCACGCACACTTAGCCCATATATATCCCACAAGGGACCCAGGTGTGGATGCCCAGTTCTAACCCATGCCCACTAACCCCATAAATAACATATATAGGACCCAGAAATGGGTGACCAGTTCTAACCCATGCACACTTAGCCCATACATATCCCACAAGAGGCCCATATATGGATGACCAGTTCTAACCCATGCCCACTTAGCCCATATATATCCGACAAGGGACCCATACATGGGTGACCAGTTCTGACCCTTGCCCACTTAGCCCATGAATAACCCACAAGGGACCCAGGTGTGGATGCCCAGTTCTTACCCATGCACACTTAGCCCATACATAACCTATATAGGACCCAGCCATGGGTGACCAGTTCTAACCCATGCCCACTTAGCCCATACATAACCTATATAGGACCCAGACATGGGTGACCAGTTCTAACCAATGCCCACTTAGCCCATACGTAACCCATATGGGACACAGACATGCGTTCCCAGTTCTAGCCCTTGCCCACTTAGCCCATATATATCCCACAAGGGACCCATACATGGTGACCAGTTCTAACCCATGCCCACTTGGCCCATTTGTAACCCATATCGAACCCACAATATTTGCCCAGTCCAAGCCCATGCCCACTTAGCCCACATAGAACTTACCTGGAACCCAGTATAATTGCCCAGTTCTAGCCCATGCCCACTTGGTACCCATAAACGCACATGCACCCCATATGGTGCCCACATGGACATGTTAGCTGGGGCAACACTTCCAGAGTTCTTCAGTTAATAAACATCTACTGATGCATGAATTTGGACACATCATCAGTGTTGTAAACCAAGACTTGTTTACATCAGGGTCTTCCATTTTCAATTCATCAAGAAATCGGTATGCTTCTGTACTGCAGGAAGTATACAGTACAGAAGAAAGGGAATGGAAAGAGCTGGATTTGTCACGTTTAACCAAACTGGCAGACCCAAATGCAGACACGACAAGGAGGGCAAAGTCCAAGGGTGTTTATTTAAACAAAATGATGAGCTTGTAGATAGGCAACTGTCCAGAATGAGCTTGTAGATTGGCTACTTTTCAGGAAGCAGGCAACTGTCCAGAATGAGCTTGAAGATTGGCTACTTTTCAGGAAGCTAGCAGGAGCTGGCTAGCAGGTAGGCTGGCAGGCAAACAGGCAGGCAACTGAGGCAGAAGTCAGAAACCAAAAAACACTGGAACAAAGCAAAGGTAGAGCAAAAACACTAGGAATAATGATCACTTATTATCAACAGCTATAAGCGTTACCGCACGGAGAACTGTGGGACGATCTGGCAGCGTGCAGCGAGGAAACCAGTGCTTTTATGGAGTGGTGGTGATGATGAGAAGATGGCAGGCAGGTGTGATCCTGGCTGGGGCTCTTGTACAATGTCAATTTGATTATGCCTGTACATCTTGGTATACTGGTAACTATGACCCTCAAGAAGAAACTCCAGACCTCTCAAAATAAATTGGTTAGAGTGATCCTGAAGTTGCATCCTAGAACTCACCTTCTCCCTGCCCACTTCACCACCAGTCTGGGGTGGCTTAAAGTGGAGGAGAGAGTATCCCAATTTAAAATGTGTCTAGTTCACATAATTAGAAATAATATAGCACCCAAATATTTCAGTGAATATTTTTCAACGGTTAGTGATACTCACAGGCACTACACCAGAGGGAGCCCTACTGATTTGAAACCCTGCCTTTTTCATAACAATATGTGACCAGTGCCAGTATTTTCAACCACAACTCGGCAGTGTTCGTATTTCACAATTGACCAAAATATAATTTATTTCTTTTTTTGGTGGTTTTCATTTTTAGCCACATTAACACTTAGGGCTGTATTTTGCGTGTCTTAAGTACCAGGTCTTATTACCTAACTTGAGTAAACTAAAGACCTGGAGGCGTGATTAATGCCATTTGGCTATTCTGAGTGGCCAAAGAGCATTGACCACGCCTCCAGGTCTATATTGGAGCCCATGAGCTGATCATCTGACCATTCAGAGGCTGCCTCAGCTGGACGGTCACCATCTACATTATAAATACATATATATGTACAAAATTACCATAAAATACATTTTTATTTGTGTGGTACTGTATACATTTGCTGCTATGCTCACACTTTTTTTACTCTGTAAACCTGTGATGTGACAATAAATCTGAAATCCCAGCTCGCTGGCAACAGGCTCTGCAGAACTGGTTGAGGGCCGTTCACCATCATCCAGAAGCAGCATGTCTGAAATGTAGATCAATTCAGGCATTTAGGTCCAATCACATGTAGTTAGCCTTCATTTACTGTACTGTCATAAAGTAAAAGTACTGTCATAGTAAATTTACATTTATAATCAAATGTGGTGCATAGTAAACTAGGGTCACATGCAAAACTCACCCAAACCAGCAGCAGCATCATCAAAGGGTGATGGCCGGTCAATGTCATCTGCTGAAATGAAATCCCATATCAAAATATGTACATCAAATCAATTTTTATCTAAGTGACTTACAATAAGCACAGATATAAAATGCAGATATTGTTAGCATGTTAGCCTGCATAGAATGTCAGTACAAGAGTACATGTGTTTGCATTGTGAAACTGAATTGACATTGTAATTGAATGTGGTGCGTAGTAAACTGGTATCACATGCTAAACTCACCCTGTCCGTGTGAAACGGCAGCAGCAGCCCTGGACAATGGCTGTGATAACGGGTCATCAGAATCAGATACGGCTGAAATAAAAATCACAGTAAAATATCAAAATATGTACATCATATCAATTCTATTGAAGAGACTTACAATAAGCACAGATATCAAATGCAGATATTGTTAGCCTGAATATAATGTCACTACAATAGTACATGTGTTTGCATTGTAAAATTGAATTTACATTGTACTGGATGTAGTGTGTAGTAAACTATGATCACATTCTAAACTCACCCCATCCGTGTGAAACGGCAGCAGCACTTCTTGAAGGCTGCTGGTGGTCATCATCAGACAGGGCTGAAATTATATCACAGTAATATTATCAAAATGTGTACATGAAATCTATTGTATCTTATCGACTTAGGGTCGATTCATACTCCTATTTTAGAGCCGAATAAAAGTCGGTTCGGCGCTGTAGAGCCTACAATTTTGAGGTTCGGGGGGGCGGGTACCGTCCTAAAGTCGGCTCTTCGGTGCTACTGAAATTTTCTGACGAGCCGAAATCAGTTCGGCACTACAGCGCCGAAACAGGAGTATGAATCGGCCCTTAGTGTTATTATATGGCCTCAGACAGTTTTCTGAAAAAGCTGAGCTTTTTCAGAAAACTGTCAGGATGTAGAGGACAGCTAGACCCAGCCCTCATAACAATTTTTGATACCTTTTTTTCACTATTATTTCCTGTTAGCATATACCTTGGGCCATCTCAAAATGAAGGGACCACTCCCAACTCGGGGCCGTTTGGTTTCAGGGGCCCAAAAACCCCCTTTTTGGTATATGTCTCTGGCGAAATTGTGTAAAGGCAAATACAAATTCACTAAAATTACATAAATACACATGGAAGTGTGAAATTTGGCATGGAGTATCCTGACACATAGGGGTAAGTATCAGAATATGATTTTGGGGCTATCTACCATTGTATTCTTAAATATGACCTACATCATCCTCCAAATATACACTGTCCGTTTAACAAATAACAACAAAGATGGTTATTTTCCAGCACATTAGGGTGAACATAACTGCCTCACTTGTATATAGAAAACTTCCCATATCCTTAAGCTTCAATTTAAGCCCAAGATGACCTCTCTATCTTGAAGATTACTCTTTCTGTGGCCAAAATGCTGCACTATACCTCAAATCGGAGACATTTTCATTATCAGTCACTATAGCCTTCCAGAGTCCTAGAATGTAACAATAGGTTCACATGTTCTGCAACTACTGCTGTCTGAAGTTAGAAACATGAATACTACAGCAGGAACACAAATGCCTTTTATTATATTTATATTTATGGCATATTATATGCACATAATAGCTTGTTTCAGTACATAGCCTATCAATAGTCACCCAAATCAATGTGCACCCAAATGTTAATAGAAAATAGAAAAAAAATGTTGAATGGGAGAAGAGGTAGAAACCTGATTGTGTCCACCTTGATGCATTAATATAATTCAACCATCATCACTCCATGTCACCCTCAATAAATATAATGAAACCACAAGCCGACTATGGTCCTGCATGGTTCTCTAATAGGCACACTGGTCTAAGGGTGATATAGCCTACAACCAGCAAACCCCTTCGTACAGTATACAATCATGGTCCTTCGAGCACGGATCACCCTGCCATCAGAGATGGACCGGAGTCCCCCTCCCCAGCTCCACCGCCACCATCGGCGCAGCAGCGACCATGGGCCCCAGCCCCCCAGCAGCCATGGCCCTCAGCTGCTGCTGGGGAGCTGGGGGAGTGGGGGCCATGGCTGCTGGGGAGCTGGGGGCCATGGCTGCTGCTGGGAGCTGGGGGAGTGGGGGCCATGGCTGCTGGGGAGCTGGGGGCCATGGCTGCTGCTGGGAGCTGGGGGAGTGGGGGCCATGGCTGCTGGGGAGCTGGGGGCCATGGCTGCTGCTGGGAGCTGGGGGAGTGGGGGCCTTGGCTGCTAGGGAGCTGGGGGCCATGGCTGCTGTTGGGGAGCTGAGGGCCCTGACATGCTGTGAATGCTGGACCCTATAGAGCCCTGAAATGCATTGAATGCTGGACCCTATAGAGCTCTGACATGCTGTGAATGCTGGACCCTATAGAGCCCTGAAATGGCTGCTGGGGAGTGGGGGCCATGGCTGCTGGGGAGCTGGGGGCCATGGCTGCTAGGGAGCTGGGGGCCATGGCTGCTGTTGGGGAGCTGAGGGCCCTGACATGCTGTGAATGCTGGTATATGCTAACAGGAAATAATAGTGAAAAAAAGGTAGCAAAAATTGTTATGAGGGCTGGGTCTAGCTCCCGGACTAATAGAGATGGAGAGATGACTGCCACTGGCGGCGATGGCGGGGGTTAGGATGGGATGCACGATGAGCAAGCAGCAGCAAGAACGATACATTTTTTTATATTGTCGTGCAGATGCTACATAATCCAAATCATTTATTTCTATACAGTAAGAGCGGGACAGACACACAGACAGACGCACGCTAACAATACATTAGATATTTTCGTCTTATAATTGATTCAGATGCAACAGGGTCTCAGGGATTCACTCACAGTAGATTAGAAAGTACAGTAACAAAACGCGATTCAGTATTTAGCTTAGTAGTAGCACAGTAAACTAACGTGGCATAAGGCCCACAGTAAAATTGCAAAATGGAGGTTCTTTCTTACCGCCTTCCTGGTCATACTCGTCCAGGTCTTCTCTGGTGGGGTTCCAGTCGTCCTCAAAGTCAATGAGCTCCTCGTCCTCCTGGTCACTTTCTCCTGGGGAGAGAGTGACGGGAGACGGCGGACGAGCCACAGCAGCAGCCGCTGCAACGCGTGAAGACCGCCGAGGTGGTGGAGGGGGGACCGCCGCCACATCTGCACTGGTCACAGACACAGTACGCTCCAAAGGCTGCTGCAGGCTGGGGCCAGCCTGGGCAGGCTTCTCCTCGAAACCAGAGGCCTCTGGTTCAGAGTCGGTCTCGTCCTCCACCTTGTTCGCCATAAGCCACGACGCGATCGAGGACTGACCGGGAATGGGAGCTGGGGGGGTGCCTACGTGGCATGTCGCAAAATGGCGACGGACGACAACGACAAGACGCGGGGAAAGGGGAATCGGGAGACAAAGACAAACAGTTCACTAAACTAACACTAACTACACTTCACTAGACTGACAAAACAAACAAAACACTGAACACTGATCCCTAAATCCTACTATTACTACTAACTAAAAACAAAACCTAACTGGAAAAAAACTAACTAACGTGGCCTATACTAAGGACGTATGCTAATGGACGTATACTAATCTAAACGGACGGACTACAGACTAAACAGACGACTAAAGACTAAACGGACGGACTAAAGACTAAACTATACCTATATAATAAACTAATCTAATAATATATACTAATACTAATACTAAAGGACTACTAAAACGGACGGCTATATGATCTAAATGGACGATTGCTCTGCTCAAACTCAAACTGCTCTGCTCAACGAAAAACTGATCTCAACGTTTCACCACAATACTACCTACTCCCACAAGGGGAGCAGGGCATCCGGCCCTTTTTATAAGTTTCGGGCTGATGACGCAATCGGAGGTTTGTAGATCCGATCGGTGCTGCTTTTTTTGCTGTCCGGGCGCATATATAGTTGAACTACAGTAATCAATAAAAAAACGTATATCGTACCATAAGACGTATAGAAACGCTATGCGCATACCACCACCGAGATTAATAAAGCGTATGGATACGCTAATAGCGTGCAATGTGTTAACTGGTACAGGTTGGCTGGCTGAAGAGGAGTGGTTTTGGTGGAGCCATGGTCTGGACTCTTGACATGGACGACTTCAGTGGCAATTTCTGTGGCCAGGAAAAATACCCTCTGATCAACGCCCTCAAGAAGGGCCTGGGAACCGGAGCTTCTGGTAACATGACGCACACACGCGTGGGCGCACACACACACACACACGCACACACACACACACACGCACGCACGCACGCAATACAAACTTCAGATTGATCATGGGGAAAGGTAGCAGAGAGGGGCAGTTTAGTGACAAGAACACACACCCTCAAAATAGTTTAGAGATTGCTACCATACCGTGATAGAACCAGGCCGTATACATCTTTGCCTGTTTCTGATGTGTTAAGTACTTGACCTCTGGCTATGCTCCTACACAAGTCTGATTATTCAGATAATGGATAACAGTCTACAGTATAGTGGGTTATTGGGTTAATTCAGCGGTGACAATACTACGTAGGCCTATTTCTAGTACAGAGTTCCACAGAGGCGCAACACTGACCGAACGCTAGGGGGGGATATAGAGCGGCGCCGCAAAGCGGCGCCGCCGAAAAATCGGTCCCCCCCGTCCCCCCCATCCCCCTAGGGGAGCGGGGGATGGGGGGGTCAAACCACCAAAAAACGTGTGGTTATGGTTAGGGGTCGGACTACAGAGGGGTTATTCCAGTGACTCTCCACACTACCCAAAACCCCCCGAAATGCACATACAAAACTGCATTTTGGTATAGTCATTAATTACGTGCAACCTGTGACCTGTCTGTGCTTGGTTTTGTTGGTCCACTGGTCCCGTCCCGTCCCGTCCCGGCTCTCCCATGTGACAAAACGTTCTTTAGTTTAACCAATGACCAACATCAGATTGACTGTCTGCAGCTCCTTCTCCTAAATAGGCTAAAACAGCCATGTAATTGTTCGTTGCATTTTACTCTTTAAGTTGTAACTTGTACTACTGGGCGAAAAAGAAAGTAACCGCACGATGATATAATCCATATAACCATATCCATGATCCAATACATTCGTGGATGTCAACATCATTTCACCCGGATGAATAGCAGCCCGGATCTAGAGTAAACCGGATATGGTGTTTTAGAGGCGGGACAAGAGCAAGGATTCTATTAAAAGGCAATACATTAAAAACAATAACTAGAAATCCCATGTCATTAATGACATTGAGGTTGAGGGTTTATAACATTTTGATATGTCACATCTCGTTATGAGTCAATGGATTTACGATTAATGTATTCATTTGCATGCTGACTGCTAGAATTACACAATCACAGCTAGAAATGGTTGCATTACACGTAAACCACCACCAGTCGGCGCCATTGAGTTTTCAGAATGCAATTAAATTAATACAAAACAAAATATCTCTCAAAAACATTTATTGAGGTTTTAGCAGCAGTGCCAGGCACTGGCACATGTAAAGTGGAAAAGTGCTACAAAAACAAAGTGCAGCAAAACTAGAGCATTTCACTCTATATAAGAGACCAGTTCCAGGACATCAGAGAAGACACATGTTGCAAATACAAGTAGGTATTAATTAAATATCACAATTTGATATAAACGGATGCAATGTTGTAAGAGTTTAGTCTAATAACATTGTCATCTTCAAGTCAGCTTTGTGACATCTTCAAGTAAACAGTCATTTTTGACTAACATTAAATGGCATTGACAATGGAGAGAATTTACATCATGTGGATGAGCAAGACAAGACAGTGTGGTTCCAATATGATTCAAATAAGGGTCCTGTAGAAAGTGTCCAATTTAGAATAGAATGCAACATGCAATGCAACCTCCAAGTACCGTGGCAGACAGTGTGGTGGTTCCAATATGATTCAAATAAGGGTCCCAAATTTTGTAGAAGTGCAGCAAAACTAGAGCATTTCACTCTACATAAGAGACCAGTTCCAGGACATCAGAGAAGACACATGTTGCAAATACAAGTAGGTATTAATTAAATATCACAATTTTATATAAACGGATGCAATGTTGTAAGAGTTTAGTCTAATAACATTGTCATCTTCAAGTCAGCTTTGTGACATCTTCAAGTAAACAGTCATTTTTGACTAACATTAAATGGCATTGACAATGGAGAGAATTTACATCATGTGGATGAGCAAGACAAGACAGTGTGGTTCCAATATGATTCAAATAAGGGTCCCACATTTTGTAGAAAGTGTCCAATTTAGAATAGAATGCAACATGCAATGCAACCTCCAAGTACCGTGGCAGACAGTGTGGTTCCAATATGATTCAAATAAGGGTCCCAAATTTTGTAGAAAGTGTCCAATTTAGAATAGAATGCAACATGCAATGCAACCTCCAAGTACCGTGGCACAGTGTGGTTCCAATATGATTCAAATGTCACGCTATACAAATGAGCCAAATGTGTGTAGGCGGGCTTCGTTGTGTGAAATGAATTGTTGGACAATATGTCTTGTTTTCACCATGTCAAGTTTGTGTTTATGCACATGACATACAATAAGACTGTTCAGTCTTTCCTGTTTCATGGTGGATCTGAGCCATGTTTTGAGCCTTCTCAAGGCAGAGAATGTCCTCTCCGCCTCACATGTGGACGCTGGCACCACTACCAACAGCCTAACCAGAGCCTCGACTTGTTTAAAGAGCTCCCGTACCCCCGGCTTCAGCCCCTCGAGTACGGCAGCCGCCTCCCCACTGCAACTGAACTCATATTCATTGCAAAATAAAGGCAACTGATAAGAAAGAGCCTCCCCATCAAGCTCAGGGTATTGATCGACCACATCACCCACCTCCGCAGTGAGGAGCATATTCTCCAGTTTCTGCAAAGTCTTAAAACTGTCCTGGTCAAACCGGTCAGCAATTTGAACATCCACTTTATCTAAGACCTGGAAGAACTCTACACGGTAGTAATCAATTGCTTCCACAGCAACGCGTCTTGTGTTTGGCACCTCAATTGATTGGACTTTTAGAGAGTTAACCATTGCAGTTGCCTTTTCAAACAGGGAATTATAGTGTTCGTCATTCCGTTTGCCCTGGAAAGCAGAACGCACTATGCGAACAGCATCTTGCATGCCAGAAACAGTTGCAGTTCTGGACTGCAGAGATGTGTTGAGCCCTTCCAGTTCACCTACTACAGCAGAAGCAAGTGTAAGAGCCAACACAGTTTTCCCCCGATTAAAATGTTGAAATAAGCCACTAGCAGTTGAAGCAGTATTTGAGGTACCAGTACTAGGGGTGTGCATCTGTCCTTTACAAGACGATTCGATACGTATCGATATGCATGGGCTATGATGCGATTCAGAGACGATACATTTATACACAGAACGATTCGAATTCGATTCGATTCGGTGGAATTCGATGCGATTTCGATTTTGTGGAATTTGAGGCGACTCGATGCGATTCGATACGATACGGTGCGATCTGACACATTTAACCTTTTTTAGATTTTTTATTTGAAGCTAGATCTATAAAGAATAGGGTTGGGACTTAAAAAAAACATCTAATTAATTGGAGGATTTGTGATTAATTAATCTAAATTAATCACATATCAATAGGCCTATTTGACCTGATCAGTGAGCTTTTTTTTCAAATGGATTTGGATACGAGTGAATCAATGAATGAATAGGCAATTAAAAAAGTAGTAATAATAATAGTGATAATATTATTATTTATATAATGCTTCTCTGAGTACTTAGACGCTTTTCAAGGGGAACATTAGAAAACTAATAAAAACAACTTTATAAGAGAAAAACTAAGACTATGGAATAAAATAAATGAAAGTGGAATGAGATAGCTGGGGAAAGACATTCTGGGTTTGAATTTATAGGTGGTGGCATATCTCTGAGCTTTGGGAAGTGCATTGTTTTGACAGATCTGCCTGCTGTGGACAGTGAAACCAGACGCAACGATACAGTCATACTGTCGATGCAAACAGACGTGTACAGTAGCTGCTCGGCCTGCTCCAAATGATATTCCCATTCGTCTTTGTGTCTGCCCGTGTAAACGCAGCATCGACTGTGAGGGTTGGGGAACGAATGGACCATAGAGTTATTAAGGTTATTCTAACGATATGGACCAGAGTTAAACTAATGTTAGCTCCCATGCTAACTATATGCTACCCTCGTCAGAAACAACACGACCATCCAGATCGGGTGGAAACTGTTGATATCACGTTGCTTGTGCCCGTGGATGGGAAATGAAATGTAAAAGGCTATAGAAGCGTGGATGAAAGGCAAAGCACAGATGTGCAATAATGCTGTGTCGTGACTCGTATCTGCGTGTGTATTCCGTCTGACAACGAGTGGTTTATGCTGCTATAGTGCTCGTCTGTTGTTGCTGGCTGCTGATGCATATAGAGCGTCATCATAAGCATGCGCCCGTCCTGCGCTGGAAGTAGCAGATCTACAAGCTATCTACCCGTCGCAATGCACAGCGCTTTGGGCTTGTACATCTGTGTTTTTCCAGCAGTTAGTTGAATTATATCGATTCGCAGCTTTAGGATCGAACCAACGTCCGATGCAGACGCTATTTTGACCGATCCAGACGCACGTGCATCGATGTAGTCGCATCGTTAATGTTAAAATCGATTATCGATTCATATCGATATTTTTTGACACCACTAACCAGTACCCATTTCCTCTAAGCTACTGAGGCACAATGTGCACCACAATGAACATAAAGAGCTAAAGGCTGTTCCCTCTTCAATATGGCTTGTGTGCCGTTGTATTTGCCAGACATGTTAGCAGCCCCATCGTAACTTTGGCCACGTAAACCAGTCATGGGTAGATCCAACCTTAGCAGGACATCAGTAATCATGTTAGCAATTCCATGAGCAGTTGTGTCAGACACTGTATGAAGCCCAATGAATTCTTCATGAGGAACCAAGTGTTTGTCAACATAACGCAGGCAGATAGACTCCTGCTCTGCACCAGAAATATCTTGGGTACCATCAACTATTAGAGAAAACTGGAGAAGAGGAAGACCCTTGATTGTGTCAATCATCTCTCTAATGATAGAATTTCCCATTATTTTCACAATCTCATTCTGTATAGTCCAACTTGTATAATTAACAGTACGTGTCAGCCACTTTTTTAACACAGGATCATCCTCTGATCTAAGCTTTAACAGCTGATAGAGATTTCCAGATTCAGTAGTGTGGCCTCAAAGGCTTGACCCTGCCTAGCAAGGTACTGTACTGAGGAAATAATCTTGTTTAAGCAATGCCTTGCATCCTCTTGTTGTTTTAACCAAGCACTGGATAACTGTACAGTGACAGGAATAGACCGATCTGCTGCTACAGCATGAATATGACACTGGGTTCTCTCATGAGCTCCAAATCTCTCTATGGCCTTTTTCCAGTTTGTAAAACCTGCCGTTACAAAAGCAGGTTCTGTTTTTTGACCAGAGGATGACCTGTTTCCAGTATACAAGTTGGAACAAAAGAAACACAAGACACCGTGTACAGACGGCCTGTAAGTTAACCACTGGTAATCGTCAAACCATTTCTGTTGGAATGATAAGACTCTGTTTGGAAGAATTTGTTTTTCTATGAATTTCACATGTGGCTGATATGGATTGGTACCATCACTGATATCAGTAGCAGTCAAATCTGCCTCCCTGGACTCTGTTCTGCAGCCAGCATCTGGTCTCTCCTGGGTCCTCCTCTGGAAACTGGTCTCTCCACGGTGTCTGCCCAGCACAGGGATCTTTGATCTCGGGAGCCTGAGGTCAATCACTGGTGCCTGCATACAGTATATGAATGAGAAAACTATAACAAAATAAAAATAAAGAACACTATTCATCTATATAATGAAAATGCTACCTACTTTCTTCTGTAGACCCTCCTCTCTCCGCTGTGTCTCCAAAGCTGAGGGACCTCTAGACAGAGTAGACTCTGGGGCCGGCAGTGAACCTCTGGTGCCTGCAGAATAGGACAATACATTTATCACTAAACACTTACAACATTGCATCCGTTTATATCAAATTGTGATATTTAATTAATACCTACTTGTATTTGCAACATGTGTCTTCTCTGATGTCCTGGAACTGGTCTCTCCATGGCGGCCGACTGTGACTCTGGCTTTAAGCAATGGGATCTCTGATGCCTGCATATATGAATGAGAACAATTTAAATATATATATATATACAAACACTATTCATCTATATAATGAAAATGAAACCTACTTTCTTCTGTAGACCCTCCTCTCTCCCCTGTGTCTGCATAGCTGAGGGACCTCTAGACAGAGTAGACTCTGGGGCCGGCAGTGAACCTCTGCCTGCAGAATAGGACAATACATTTATCACTAAACACTTACAACATTGCATCCGTTTATATCAAATTGTGATATTTAATTAATACCTACTTGTATTTGCAACATGTGTCTTCTCTGATGTCCTGGAACTGGTCTCTCCATGGCGGCCGACTGTGACTCTGGCTTTAAGCAATGGGATCTCTGATGCCTGCATATATGAATGAGAACAATTTAAAAAATATATATATATACAAACACTATTCATCTATATAATGAAAATGAAACCTACTTTCTTCTGTAGACCCTCCTCTCTCCCCTGTGTCTGCATAGCTGAGGGACCTCTAGACAGAGTAGACTCTGGGGCCGGCAGTGAACCTCTGCCTGCAGAATAGGACAATACATTTATCACTAAATACTTACAACATTGCATCCGTTTATATCAAATTGTGATATTTAATTAATACCTACTTGTATTTGCAACATGTGTCTTCTCTGATGTCCTGGAACTGGTCTCTCCATGGCGGCCGACTGTGACTCTGGCTTTAAGCAATGGGATCTCTGATGCCTGCATATATGAATGAGAACAATTTAAAAAATATATATATATACAAACACTATTCATCTATATAATGAAAATGAAACCTACTTTCTTCTGTAGACCCTCCTCTCTCCCCTGTGTCTGCATAGCTGAGGGACCTCTAGACAGAGTAGACTCTGGGGCCGGCAGTGAACCTCTGCCTGCAGAATAGGACAATACATTTATCACTAAACACTTACAACATTGCATCCATTTATATCAAATTGTGATATTTAATTAATACATACTTGTATTTGCAACATGTGTCTTCTCTGTCTGGTAACTAGTCTCTCTATGATGGCCGACTCTGGCCAGAAATGGGATCCCTGATCCCAATGCAGAGGGATGTCTGACTCTGGGCTCTTGGGCATCTGCGCTCTCCCCACCAATGTCTGTTGTAATGAGGTTAAGACAGTTAACTGAGAATTCATGATGAACTACTGGATTCTGTAACCTCTGGTCTCTCCATGGACTCAATGATCCAGCTAGGACTTGTACCTGCTGTGCTGTGGCCTCTGGTCTCTCCTCCTCCCTCCTCATCCAAAATGAGGATAGTATTTGCATCTAGAGATGGGACAATGCACAATATTATTCTTTGCAACTATAAAAATGCTCTAAATTTGTATTATAGTGAATCCCTTACTCTCATCTGTATCCGCTGAATGTGTCAAGTCTGTGCTCTGGTCAGGACTTGGTCTCTCCGTGACAACGGTGACACATATATCATTTGCATCTAGGAGCAGGACAATGCACACATTTAGACATTTAGACTATCACAACACAATTACGTCACAATAATTAAAATTACCCCTACTCTCATCTGTAGCCTCTGGCAGCTCCAGAGACTCCCCAGTGTGGCTCTGCAGTGGGTCTGCTGTGGTCTATATGGAAATGGCACAACAAGTTGAACGTTGACATGAACACTTTATTCAAGGACTTAAACAACGTATTTGTAATATTAGAGATGTACTTACACGTTGTCTTTTAGGGAAATGAAAAACCCCCTTATGTCCACAGTGACATTTCGCTTCTTCATCGTGACGCTTCTTCAGTTCAACCTTCCAAAGTTCCCCACACACACACCACACACACACACAGATACTGTGATACTAGGCTAATGCTTTAATCATGAACAGAGTACAAATGTAGGCTAGCGAAGACTATAATTAGCATAATACGCTAGCCAAGCTACCGGTAAGCTACAAACTTTACATCCACGTGCGACGGTCACGGTGCAGTTTGTTAAACATATAGCTAACTTACATGCAGTCATTTAACCTGAGAAACAGAAGCACTGTAAGCACACATCTCTGAAACTGAATTATAAATTAACACAAAAGGTTTTACTGTAGCTTTTCCATACCAAGAACCAACGTTAAAAAAAACACCAGGTAGAAACTACCTGGCACGCATTTCTCAACACCAGTTTCACCCCATTGTGGGCCACGAACGAATGCAAACATTCAATCAAACGCAGGTTCCTAATACTAGTTATAAAGCTTTACATTTGAAATCTACTAATTTGACATTGACATGTTAAATAATTCTTCATTTATTACTTACAATGCAACTCCATGTTGTGCTCGCTCGACGCTCTGTGCCAGTGCCACTGTCGACTGCCACTGCTTGCGCGGGTACAAACTAAACTACAAAGAGGAAGTGGCTTACCTATTTTTTCATTGGAAACGGTTTGGCCCGGGAACGGGCCAAACAATTATGGGATTTACACGGAGGGGTGCACCAAATACAATCTTCAAAATATATCGCGTTTATGAAAGCAGGATTTCTCCTAAAAAAACGTTGGAGCCAGGGGGGATACAGGGGGGGACCCCCCAGCCAGGGGGGGACCCCCTAACTCATCTGGGGGGGACCAATGTGACGCTGGCAGGGGATTTGTCCCCTAGGCTATTGCGCCCCTGGAGTTCCATCTCTTGAGACAATCCTCTTCTTCCTCCTCGTGTCATGCAGGCTGCAGTGCTTAGAGCTGGCTGAGATGGTCCAAGACCACGACGCAGGCCTATGTGCGTGGTGGGAAGGACCTGCTCCGTAACACTTCTGTCTACTGATCACTGATGGAAATAAAACTGTACAATTCAAAACACCTGTCCAAGTTATTACTGGGATCCGATTGTTTTTACTTCCGTTACTTTCTTCAGTTCTTGATAATAATAATAATAAACATGTAAGAAAACAAGAAATGAAGATCACGTAATTTGCTAAGTAAGTATACGTCATTTGTCAGCCGATCGCCGTTTGCGGATGACGTATCTATACGCAAATATAACTATTTTTATTGAATACTTTAGTTCATCTTTGTTTGCGCCCGGACAATATAAAGTAGCCCCGATCGCATCTTCAAAGATCCGGGTAGGTGATCCGGAAGTCAGAGTCAAGTCAGAGTCATTTCCCTCTCTGTTAACCACACTTTGGAGATCTCTTCGACATACTGTCCCACTCCCCCCGCGGCGGTCGCTGAATGCACAGAATAGTGGGCGTATCCTCCCCGACCCCATACACTCATGTAGGTGGGGTGACGTCACCTCAGGCTCTGCTTGCATGGAATGCATGCATGCACAGACACAGCGGAGCTAAATGACGACTGATGAGAACCGTTTGGGGAACCGTTAATACGAAAACGATGGAACCTTCTACCACAGGTCGTTTCGAGGAAGCAATCTGATTGGTTGAAACAGCCTTCTAGCCGGTGGTTAAACCAGCACTGTTCGCCACCTAATCAAAACAAAGAACTTCAGTGACGCTTGCGGAACTCGACTCCGTCTCGTTCCAGACCGCATCCCTGTCGTGGCAATAATCACGTTAACCCACACCCTCTCGTGTAATATTGCTTAAGTCTTAAACAGGCCAGACACAATGTACTCTGAGGCATCTCCATCTAGGAGGCCTGTTCCATTACTATGAATGAACCAGCAGGGAACATTTACTCCATTCCTATAGTCCTTCTGCAAGCCTCTGTGGACTAGAGTTCTCATCGGGTGATGAGCCCCTGCGTGACTGTACCGCCCGTTGAGAAACGTTACTTCTAGAAGTTCAACCTTTTTTAGGTGTTAAAGGTGTGCCCCAGGGGTCAACTTTAGGACCCCTTCTGTTTTCTATTTATTATTATTATTATTATTATTTTCTTTTTTTTTTATGTGAACAATCTGCCATCAATTTTTAGACACAGTTTTCCCAGCTTTATGCCGATAATAAGGTCATCTACACATAACTCCTTCAACTGTGTTGAAGGAATACAAGTTAAATAGCGTTTGAGGTAAATAGGATAATTTAAATAAATACATTTAAAAACCAGTTGAAGCCAGTGCTTGTGTCTTCTGATTATGTAAAGGTGTCCATTGAAGTCTGTCGTACATTATGCAATGGTGTGTGAGAAAAGGACAGCCGAGGACAGTCTATTGTATGCATTGTTAAGTGGAACAAGATCAGATTTTGAGGCATTTTGATAAACCACATCACAATAGTCGAATAGTGGAAGTACTAATAAAGCCAGTTTCTTGCGTACACTGAGTGAAAAGCCGTTTCTGGATCTATATAAAGCATTTATTCCGAAGTTAACCTTTTTTTTTAACACATGGTTAATATGAGATTTGAATGCGAGTTCTGGGTCCAACCATACCGTGAGATATTTAATGTTGTCAGCTTTTTGCAAAGTCGTGCCATCATTACTTGTTATAGTAAAGGAATCTGTTGTGGATTTGAGTTTAGGACTAGTACCAAAAATCATAATAAACCACTTTGACTTATTAATCAGTAATTTATTATGTAAGAGCCAATTTTATCATATTTTCTTCATTTAATCCTAGACCTTTTTTTCATTAACTCTGGAGTCAAATGAGGCGTGGTTTCTGAATTGTGTGTTGTTTGCTTATCTTTGCTTATAATCCAGATAAAAAGAACATGAAACAACTTGTTTCATGTTTTTTTTAATCTGGATGATAAGCAAAGATTGGCTACATTTGTGTTAATATGCATCAGTAGCCTTTCCATGTCTACTTTAGTCTAATTTATATACTCTTTTTTTGTAATAATTTTTATCCCACGATTTTGCTAATCATTTTCTCACCCAGTGTCAATTATCTAATGTAATCCAGGGCGCTACACTTCCTCATCAGTCAATGTTTGGGAAACACGCACACAGTATAAAACATAATATTTAGATTTTTCTTGGTCATATTCTCCAAATCATAATAATAATAACTAAATAAATATTCACTAAACACCACTGAGCCACTAAGAAGACGAATTGGTCGAATTACGAACATCATTTTTGGCTAGACTTTTCAAGTGAATGTACACTTTAAGTCATTAAAACACCTTGATTATTCAACTTTATGCATTATGCATTATTCAACAACAGAAAATATATTCAACAACAGAAAATAACAAACAGCTAGCATGGTAAAATTGTGTGTGTGTGATTACAGCAACACTGAAACACATTGAAGGGTGGTTGTATTTACACAACGTAGTTTCAGGAGTGGAGACCAGCCTCTGCATAACACTGAAACACATTGAAGGGTGGTTGTATTTATCAACGTTATTTTTCAAATTTGCCATCCTCCTCCACCCCAACCTCCACCGTGCGTGCGTGCGTGCGTGCGTGTGTGTGTGTGTTTTGCTTATCTTTTCTTATCATCCAGATAAAAACAAAAGATTGACTACATTTGTGTCAATATGCATCAGTAGCCTTTCCATGTCTACTTTAGTCCAATGTATAGTTATTCTCCACTGTAAGACAGGACAGACACTTTACTGTTCCTTTGGTTAGTATTGAATTTGGTAAACATTCCTTTTCTTTTAAAGCCCCTACAGACTGGAATACTTTACCAGCTAACATTAGATCCATCTCAACATTCCCAGTTTTTAAAAGTGTTACTTTAAAGTTGTATGTTCTTGCTATCGGTAAATATGCCATTATATCACCATGTTTATTTCGTTAATTCATTATTTTATTTTGTATTTGCGAATGCAGTGAGCACTTACTATGAGACCTAGCAGATCATGTCTGTCTGTCTGTGCGTGTGTCCCCCCTTTGTGCCCATATATGGAGCTGAGTGATTTGTTTGTGATTGATGCAACACACTCCATATTTGGACGTATAGCTGCTTTGGGGACTCCTTATATGGTTATGAATAAGTTAAAAACTTAACTTAAAAATAACTTAACTTAAAAACTTAAACTTAAAAATACGAACTGCGTTCGCTTCCCGCGTTTGCGCGTCTTACTGGTACTATTATTATTATTTTATTTTTGCACTCACTGTATAGGACGTGGCGTTTTCATAATGTGTTCTATGATTTCATTAAATGCCGTAATGTGGTCTGCAATGTTTAGTGTTTTGTCTTGTCCATGTATGTTGTATGTAATTTGTTTTGTTTTATTGTTTACATGTACAATAATGATTGTGACATGTATCTGTGTTGGGAGCCCCTCGAAAACGAGATGGTACATCTCAAGGGGTCTTTTTTCCTAATAAAGAAACTTGAATCATCATCTTTCACACATTTTGCACATGAAGCCTTGTAAAAGTGTGTGCGGTGGAATGTATACAAACCTGTATAACCTTTATTTGACTTCTAATTGTCTGCAAATCATATCATTGTTGAATAACACTTGAAAGTTATCGGCACAATTAACAACGCCAGTGGAAAACAGAAAAGGGCAATTAACTCCTGACCAAACAAATGATTTATCAGAATAACGAAGCCAGATCAAACATGTTTTACAGATATGGAGAGGAACATAAGGTATATAAGAGGCTTCTGGCCGTCAGTTAGTTGTACAGACGCACCATGGGCAAGCTTCTCATCTGTGTTGGTAAGTCGAGAAATTGCTGTTGAGGAAAACATTTTTCTGTGCAGAGCAGCAGAGGAAATGAACTGTATCTTTAGATTTACTATGAAACGGATATACTTTTCTTTTCAAAATAGTTGTTTAACAATATGATTCATATAACTGATGATTATAATAATATGTAGAAGGATTTATGTGCCATATATAGATTAATAACCGGAGGGTAAATCTTAGTGCTTGTCCTTACTGACCCAATTAAAACACCACTCCTTTTCCACTTTCTCTGGATCTCTCTCTCTCTCTCTCTCTCTCTCTCTCTCTCTCTCTCTCTCTCTCTCTCTCTGCAGGACTGGCTCTCCTGCTGCACGTGCAGCTAGGTAAGACTTGGTCCACTTGGTGTGTTACTCTCAAACGGCAAAAAAAAACAAAACAACAACAAGCCCTTATTTTGTCACTCGTCCCTTAATTGCAGGATCCTCCTACATCCTCTCATGTTACTTCACCAACTGGGGACAGTACCGTCACGGTGCTGGGAAGTACATGCCCACCGACATTGACCCGTGTCTCTGTGACCACTTCGTCTATGCCTTCGCTGGAATAGACAAAAACATGCAGATCACGACCACTGAGTGGAACGATGAGGCTCTCATGGAACAGCTCAACGATCTCATACAGTGAGCACACACACACACACACACACACACACACACTCTGAAATTCTGATTATATTTTATCATGCGCATGATCACAAAATCTAAGGCTATGTTTTTAGTCTCCCGGTTGACGTGATGTTTCAACCCTCCAGGCTGCTGTTGTGGGAAGATACATGCTTTTATCAAGCCATAAAATGTGCATGTCATTTTTAGATTTGAACCACTTTAACCATTAGTTCATACTTTGGCTGTTCACAAATAGCAGATATACAACCTCGTATAGCGTGTCACTTCTATCTATTCTACATCAGGAGGGATCAGGCTGACATAAAGGTGTGAGGACTCAACGTGATTTACATTTTTGTTTTGTTTTGTCCAGGAACGGCGCTGTGAGGACCCTGCTGGCCGTTGGTGGATGGAACGTAGGAACTTCTCAGTGAGTATTAAACATGAAACCTCAGATACTGTAAAGGCACTCTTTCTTTGACTCTTTTGGATGAATCTCTCTCCCTCTCCCTCTCCCTCTCCCTCTCCCTCTCCCTCTCCCTCCCCCCAGGTTCACATCCATGGTGTCCAGTCCTCATAGCCGTTCTATCTTCATCAAAAGCGTGGTCCTGTTCCTGCGTAATCAAGGCTTTGACGGTCTGGACATCGACTGGGAGTACCCAGGCTCTCGTGGCTCCCCACCTGAGGACAAGGCTCTCTTCACCGTCCTGTGTCAGGTCAGCCTTCTATCATGTTACAAGACATAACCACCTTAAAGGAGAATTCCATGCTAGAATGCTTTTTTATCTTTCTTACCTTTCTTTGTAGTCGTTATGTCCCCACCAAAGAGGTCCAGGTGTTTTTTTGTGCAAAAACTCCTTATTGGCTATTTCCCCTACCATAAGCCCTCAATGAATTGCATTGAATTGAATGGGGCTATGGGGTGTTGTGCTAATTCGCTTATTTCCATCAAAATAAGTAGTAAAGTGTGCCGCTTGGGATATTATTTACATTATGAAGAGAGGATATATACAAACAAATAATATTTTATATGCGAATTAGCACAACACCCCATAGCCCCATTCAATTCCCATTCCATTCAATGCAATTCATTTAGGGCTTATGGTAGGGGAAATAGCCAATAAGGAGCTTTTGCACAAAATAACACCTGGACCTCTTTGGTGGGGACGTAACGACTACAAAGAAAGGTAAGAAAGCATTTTAGTATGGAATTCTCCTTTAATGGCACCTTAAAATGTTGGAAATTTGTGGAAATCTTTCTCTTCACCACCTCCTGTCTCTGCAGGAGCTGTTGGCTGCCTTCGAGCTTGAAGGTCAGCGGACCAACCGTTCTCGTCTGATGCTCACCGCTGCCGTCGCTGCCGACAAGGGAGTGATAGACGCTGGATACGAAGTTTCCCAGCTCGGAGCGTCAGTATAGATAACACACAAACATACAAACAAGTATTTGGCTGCATGCAGGCATTATAGGCTATAGTATTTGTGTCTGTTAAGCTCCTACAATTTTCAAACGCTTCCGTCATACAGTCTGGTGCAACGAAAGCTCTGAATATGATGCAACGCTTCCTTCCCCGCTGATGCGATTCGTCTTTACAGTCGCTCAGAATCATAAATGACAATTTAATAAATAGCATCCTTTAAGCAGTTTCCCCAGACAGTGTGCGGTCGGTGTGGGACCTTAAAAAAAGAAAGAAAAAAAAAGAAAATTATATCATAGATTTCGGAACAATTGGACCTTCCTGGTTGTCCTATGCACTTTCACTAATATTTTCTTCAAATCCCCCTGACTCCCGCACATCTTTTCATCACCAGTATCCTGGACTACTTCCATGTGATGACCTACGACTTCCACGGCCCCTGGGCACACGTTACTGGAGAGTACAGTCCTGTGTGGCAGGGTCCAGCTGACAAGGGTGCCATGATCTACTTCAACGTGGTGAGTGTGGAGGTTCCTCGACATTCAAAACACAGTGAACCCCATTGGTTTCTAGTACAGACCCGGACCGCGACAGACCGCTTTGAAGCCACGTTTTCGGCGAAATTAAATCCGATGGCGGCGGGCATCTTCAGAGCAGAATCCCGAGAAACATACCGAATTTCATAATTAACCTCGTCGCCATGAAACCGCGGGTTATCATAATTACCCTTTGATAGCCGAACCCGCGGGTTTATAACTTTATATCAAAATGGACCGGCAGAAGCCAAGCACATACCTCTTTAACCTCTATACCTCGCCCAGGTTGCTATAGGCAACCTTCAGTGTCCCTCCAGGCACAAAGCGAAATGCGCGTGCACTAGTGTTGCGCGGGTCAGTGTTTTTTATGACACGCAGGTCCCGCATGAATTAATAATTTGACTCACCCGTCCGTCGCAGACATAGCCTACAGTAGAGTTATGCCAACAACAGGACTGGAGACACAGATGCTGAAAGAAAACGCCACTAAAGACCTGAGAAAAACTATTTGAAAATGTTTGGTGTTAACGTTGTCAAACCCCTCACTTATTAGCCTATACAATCCACACGCATGCAAACTCACACACACACATGCACGCACGCGAGCGCACGCACACACACACAGTGTGTCACACACACGCACACACTCGCGGGGCGCTGAAGGAAAGGGATAGGTGCTGCTGGTGGTTATAAAAGATTTCACTCGCTCTGGAGTGTCGGTCAGATACCGTCAGAACACAAGGATGGAAGATGGTAGTAGACAACTCACCACTGTGTTCAAGGACAGCACGGGGAAAATAAATGTGTGCTGAAAGGCTATGCTGTATATTGTTTCCTTGTCCATATTATAGAACTACGCTATGAACTACTGGAAGAACCAGGGCGCCCCAGCTGAGAAGCTGCTGGTTGGTTTTGCCACCTACGGTAACACCTTCAAACTGGCTTCCTCTTCCAACACCGGTATCGGTGCTCCAAGCACTGGACCTGGACCTGCCGGTCAATTCACCGCCACGCCTGGAACCTGGGCCTACTATGAGGTATTTAACTCACCCTGGAACCTGGGCCTACTATGAGGTATTTAACTCACCCTGGAACCTGGGCCTACTATGAGGTATTTAACTCACCCTGGAATCTGGGCCTACTAGTATGAGGTATTTAACTCACCTGTCGCCAATTGCGCCTTTTGACGTCATTTTAATATCAATTGATTACGGTGATCAACTGTGTCCAGTATGCCCTCATAACACTCCGGTAGCGGTCAGCTAAATATCAGATGTTTTGGTGGAAATGTAAACAAAAGGTGACGTGCATTCACCAAAAGAAACTGCACATAAATAGACTTGTACAGCCATGTCAGAGGCAGAGATTGTACACGTCTCCAGTGCAACAAGGTTTTGCGTTCTATATAGAAACTACAAACTAATACAGTATAGATTTCACATTTGTTTCTAATGGCTTGTCTCTGCTTCATTCAGATCTGCGACTTCCTGAACCAGCAAGGAGTCACAGACGTCTGGGATGTCGCCCAGCAGGTGCCTTACGCCTACAACAGCCAGACCTGGGTTGGATTTGACAACGTTGTCAGCTATCAGGGCAAGGTGCATAGCAGCATTTCACATAATCGCTCAGATTTGTAGACACTACTAGTTGCTTGCGTGAGCAGAGCGGCGCAAGTACTGTATTCGGCTGCGTATGTCCGGGATCAGGGAATGTGTATTTCTTTGGTGGCGTCTCTCGGCCAATCAGGGATTGGGTGATGACGTAACTATGTATGTTTATCTAAAAACATGTGTGACACGTGTGGATGACGTAACAGATTTAAGTTATTTATGAGGGAGGAAGTTACAAGCGTCGGATATAAGTCGCGTGCTCTGCTCGCGCACAAGTAGGCAAAGTAGTTCCTGCTTTTGTCATTTATTTTAACGCACTGGTACAGGCTGGCTGGTACACTGTTACAGGTACAGGTTAACTGGTTACTGTTAACTGGTACAGGTTGGCTGGCTGAAGAGGAGTGGTTTTGGTGGAGCCATGGTCTGGACTCTTGACATGGACGACTTCAGTGGCAATTTCTGTGGCCAGGGAAAATACCCTCTGATCAACGCCCTCAAGAAGGGCCTGGGAACCAAAGCTTCTGGTAACATGACGCACACACGCGTGGGCGCACACACACACACACACACACACACACACACACACACACACACACACACACACACACACGCATGCACGCACGCAATACAAACTTCAGATTGATCATGGGGAAAGGTAGCAGAGAGGGGCAGTTTAGTGACAAGAACACACACCCTCAAAACTGTTTAGAGATTGCTACCATACCGTGATAGAACCAGGCCGTATACATCTTTGCCTGTTTCTGATGTGTTAAGTACTTGACCTCTGGCTATGCTCCTACACAAGTCTGATTATTCAGATAATGGATAACAGTCTACAGTATAGTGGGTTATTGGGTTAATTCAGCGGTGACAATACTACGTAGGCCTATTTCTAGTACAGAGTTCCATCTCTTGAGACATAATCCTCTTCTCCCTCCTCGTGTCATGCAGGCTGCAGTGCTTAGAGCTGGCTGAGATGGTCCAAGACCACGACGCAGGCCCATGTGCGTGGTGGGAAGGACCTGCTCCGTAACAGTTCTGTCTACTGATCACTGATGGAAATAAAACTGTACAATTCAAAACACCTGTCCAAGTTATTACTGGGATCCGATTGTTTTTACTTCCGTTACTTTCTTCAGTTCTTGATAATAATAATAATAATAAACATGTAAGAAAACAATAATAATAAACATGTAAGAAAACAAGAAATGAAGATCACTTAATTTGCTAAGTAAGTATCTATACGTCATTTGTCAGCCGATCGCCGTTTGCGGATGACGTATCTATACGCAAATATAACTATTTTTATTGAATACTTTAGTTCATCTTTGTTTGCGCCCGGACAATATATAAAGTAGCCCCGATCGCATCTTCAAAGATCCGGGTAGGTGATCCGGAAACCCCCCCCCCCCCCCCTCCTGAAAAGAGGTGGCGGTCTATGTCTCTCTCTCGTTCTCGGAAAAGTATTCAGTGATGCTTGCGGAACTCGACTTTGTCTCGTTCCTTACCGCATCACTGTCGTGGCAATAATCACGTTAAACAACACCCTCTCGTGTAATATTGCTTAAGTCTTAAACAGAAACGATGTACTCTGAGGTTATCAGTAAGTCTTAAACAGGCCAGAAACGAGTTACTCTGAGGTTATCAGTAAGTCTTAAACAGGCCAGACACGAAGTACTCTGAGGTTATCAGTAGGGTTGGGATTCGTTAGGATTTTAACGGTTCCGAATCCTTCCCGGATCCCTCTTAACGGTTCCGGTTCCTAACGGTTCCCTTAACGGATCCCAATATAATTTTTTCCCTTTTATTTATAACTTTATTTATTTATTATAACTAACCTAATCAAGTACATAATAAACACAAATTCATTAATTAAATTATTGAAAATTTGTACTGTATATTGCAATTTGTACTGTATATTGCAGTTTGTACTGTATATTAAATATACAGTACATACACATTGCAATAATGATATTGTTGTGGTGACAAATGTCTTTAATGTTCAGATTAATTTAATATGAAGGACCCCTTGCCCTAATGGAAACAAATATGCTTTCTTAGATTATAATATCCTTTTAGCAGACCTTGTATTGAACTGTAGGCTACGTTCCTGTGCTTTTTTCTGCAAACTGTTTATAAAGTAATCAATCTATGGAGGTATATGCACCTAAACGCTGGGCTCAACAGTCACGCGATTAATTTAGAGACAAATCAAAAGCAGTTGAGTTTCTTATAAATTGTAAAATATAAGTGCAGACAAATTGATTTGGCTATATTTAACGTGATTCATATAATATCAGAAGGACGTCGAGTCATTGGCGGTCTAAATTAACACCATTAACAACGGCCTACAACACGCCTAATGAAAAGCTCTGTAGAAGTTTAGTAGTTTTTATTTTCTATTACGTTACTAGCCTGGGGAAAGTGAACGAGCCTTGCGTCATCCTCGTCCCCCGCCGGCTGTGGTGGAGCTGCGGGGAGTGCAGGCACGGCTTTCCGCATGGCTCTCAAACGCGATGTGCCTACTGTAGATTATTCTCGTGAGTTGTGGACTCGTGTAGGCATATTGATTTTGAGATGTTTCCTCGTGGACGTGGTGCAACTGGTAGCCTACAAGTTGCAACAACCTTTGCAGGGAACTATAGCATCGAATTTATTGCACTTTGCATGCTCAGCCTCAGAGTCATTTCCCTCTCTGTTAACCACACTTTGGAGATCTCTTCGACATACTGTCCCACTCGCTCCGCGGCGGTCGCTGAATGCACAGAACAGTGGGCGTATCCTCCCCGACCCCACACACTCATGTAGGTGGGGTGACGTCACCTCAGGCTCTGCTTGCATGGAATGCATGCATGCACAGACACAGCGGAGCTAAATGACGACTGATGAGAACCGTTTGGGGAACCGTTAATACGAAAACGATGGAACCTTCTACCACAGGTCGTTTCGAGGAAGCAATCTGATTGGTTGAAACAGCCTTCTAGCCGGTGGTTAAACCAGCACTGTTCGCCACCTAATCAAAACAAATAACTTCAGTGACGCTTGCGGAACTCGACTCCGTCTCGTTCCAGACCGCATCCCTGTCGTGGCAATAATCACGTTAACCCACACCCACTCGTGTAATATTGCTTAAGTCTTAAACAGGCCAGACACAATGTACTCTGAGGCATCTCCATCTAGGAGGCCTGTTCCATTACTATGAATGAACCAGCAGGGAACATTTACTCCATTCCTATAGTCCTTCTGCAAGCCTCTGTGGACTAGAGTTCTCATCGGGTGATGAGATGAGAACTCTAGCACACATGCACACGCACACACCACCACCTGTGCCCCTGCGTGACTGTACCGCCCGTTGAGAAACGTTACTTCTAGAAGTTCAACCTTTTTTAGGTGTTAAAGGTGTGTCCCAGGGGTCAACTTTAGGACCCCTTCTGTTTTCTATTTATTTATTTTTATTTATTTTTATTTATTTTTATTTATTTATTTATTTATTTATTTATTTATTTATTTATTTATTTATTTATGTGCACAATCTGCCATCAATTTTTAGACACAGTTTTTCCCAGCTTTATGCCGATAATAAGGTCATCTACACATAACTCCTTCAACTGTGTTGAAGGAATAAAAGTTAAATAGCGTTTGAGGTAAATAGGATAATTTAAATAAATACATTTAAAAACCAGTTGAAGCCAGTGCATCCATTGAAGTCTGTCGTACATTATGCAATGGTGTGTGAGAAAAGGACAGCCGAGGACAGTCTATTGTATGCATTGTTAAGTGGAACAAGATCAGATTTTGAGGCATTTTGATAAACCACATCACAATAGTCGAATAGTGGAAGTACTAATAAAGCCAGTTTCTTGCGTACACTGAGTGAAAAGCCGTTTCTGGATCTATATAAAGCATTTATTCCGAAGTTAACCTTTTTTTTTAACACATGGTTAATATGAGATTTGAATGCGAGTTCTGGGTCCAACCATACCGTGAGATATTTAATGTTGTCAGCTTTTTGCAAAGTCGTGCCATCATTACTTGTTATAGTAAAGGAATCTGTTGTGGATTTGAGTTTAGGACTAGTACCAAAAATCATAATAAACCACTTTGACTTATTAATCAGTAATTTATTATGTAAGAGCCAATTTTATCATATTTTCTTCATTTAATCCTAGACCTTTTTTTCATTAACTCTGGAGTCAAATGAGGCGTGGTTTCTGAATTGTGTGTTGTTTGCTTATCTTTGCTTATAATCCAGATAAAAAGAACATGAAACAACTTGTTTCATGTTTTTTTTAATCTGGATGATAAGCAAAGATTGGCTACATTTGTGTTAATATGCATCAGTAGCCTTTCCATGTCTACTTTAGTCTAATTTATATACTCTTTTTTTGTAATAATTTTTATCCCACGATTTTGCTAATCATTTTCTCACCCAGTGTCAATTATCTAATGTAATCCAGGGCGCTACACTTCCTCTGCCAACCTGGGGGGGGGGGGGGGGGGGGGGGCAGAGGACTGACCTCATGCTTCCTTATATGCATGAGGAGTCCAAAATGCTTCTTTTCACCTGACAGGGGGGAGTTTCCCTGGCCATTTATAGTTATACTCCATTGTAAGACGGTGTTGCATCCTGAAAAGCCCAAAACTTGTCACAATGCAACGTGGCATGTAGATTTGACATGTTATGTTATCATGTTATCATGGTACTGACATGATACTGACATGATATGATACTGACATGATACTGTCATGATACCGACCATGACACTGACCATGATACTGACATGATACTGACCATGACAATGACCATGATACTGACCATGACAATGACCATGATACTGACATGATACCGACCATGATATACACTGTCATGATATGTCAGTAGTTTATCAATCAAGCAATCAATCAGTCAATGTTTGGGAAACACGCACACAGTATAAAACATAATATTTAGATTTTTCTTGGTCATATTCTCCAAATCATAATAATAATAACTAAATAAATATTCACTAAACACCACTGAGCCACTAAGAAGACGAATTGGTCGAATTACGAACATCATTTTTGGCTAGACTTTTCAAGTGAATGTACACTTTAAGTCATTAAAACACCTTGATTATTCAACTTTATGCATTATGCATTATTCAACAACAGAAAATATATTCAACAACAGAAAATAACAAACAGCTAGCATGGTAAAATTGTGTGTGTGTGATTACAGCAACACTGAAACACATTGAAGGGTGGTTGTATTTACACAACGTAGTTTCAGGAGTGGAGACCAGCCTCTGCATAACACTGAAACACATTGAAGGGTGGTTGTATTTATCAACGTTATTTTTCAAATTTGCCATCCTCCTCCACCCCAACCTCCACCGTGCGTGCGTGCGTGTGTGTGTGTGTTTTGCTTATCTTTTCTTATCATCCAGATAAAAACAAAAGATTGACTACATTTGTGTCAATATGCATCAGTAGCCTTTCCATGTCTACTTTAGTCCAATGTATAGTTATTCTCCACTGTAAGACAGGACAGACACTTTACTGTTCCTTTGGTTAGTATTGAATTTGGTAAACATTCCTTTTCTTTTAAAGCCCCTACAGACTGGAATACTTTACCAGCTAACATTAGATCCATCTCAACATTCCCAGTTTTTAAAAGTGTTACTTTAAAGTTGTATGTTCTTGCTATCGGTAAATATGCCATTATATCACCATGTTTATTTCGTTAATTCATTATTTTATTTTGTATTTGCGAATGCAGTGAGCACTTACTATGAGACCTAGCAGATCATGTCTGTCTGTCTGTGCGTGTCCCCCCCCTTTGTGCCCATATATGGAGCTGAGTGATTTGTTTGTGATTGATGCAACACACTCCATATTTGGACGTATAGCTGCTTTGGGGACTCCTTATATGGTTATGAATAAGTTAAAAACAAAGTTAAAAATAACTTAACTTAAAAACTTAAACTTAAAAATACGAACTGCGTTCGCTTCCCGCGTTTGCGCGTCTTACTGGTACTATTATTATTATTTTATTTTTGCACTCACTGTATAGGACGTGGCGTTTTCATAATGTGTTCTATGATTTCATTAAATGCCGTAATGTGGTCTGCAATGTTTAGTGTTTTGTCTTGTCCATGTATGTTGTATGTAATTTGTTTTGTTTTATTGTTTACATGTACAATAATGATTGTGACATGTATCTGTGTTGGGAGCCCCTCGAAAACGAGATGGTACATCTCAAGGGGTCTTTTTTCCTAATAAAGAAACTTGAATCATCATCTTTCACACATTTTGCACATGAAGCCTTGTAAAAGTGTGTGCGGTGGAATGTATACAAACCTGTATAACCTTTATTTGACTTCTAATTGTCTGCAAATCATATCATTGTTGAATAACACTTGAAAGTTATCGGCACAATTAACAACGCCAGTGGAAAACAGAAAAGGGCAATTAACTCCTGACCAAACAAATGATTTATCAGAATAACGAAGCCAGATCAAACATGTTTTACAGATATGGAGAGGAACATAAGGTATATAAGAGGCTTCTGGCCGTCAGTTAGTTGTACAGACGCACCATGGGCAAGCTTCTCATCTGTGTTGGTAAGTCGAGAAATTGCTGTTGAGGAAAACATTTTTCTGTGCAGAGCAGCAGAGGAAATGAACTGTATCTTTAGATTTACTATGAAACGGATATACTTTTCTTTTCAAAATAGTTGTTTAACAATATGATTCATATAACTGATGATTATAATAATATGTAGAAGGATTTATGTGCCATATATAGATTAATAACCGGAGGGTAAATCTTAGTGCTTGTCCTTACTGACCCAATTAAAACACCACTCCTTTTCCACTTTCTCTGGATCTCTCTCTCTCTCTCTCTCTCTCTCTCTCTCTCTCTCTCTCTGCAGGACTGGCTCTCCTGCTGCACGTGCAGCTAGGTAAGACTTGGTCCACTTGGTGTGTTACTCTCAAACGGCAAAAAAAAACAAAACAACAACAAGCCCTTATTTTGTCACTCGTCCCTTAATTGCAGGATCCTCCTACATCCTCTCATGTTACTTCACCAACTGGGGACAGTACCGTCACGGTGCTGGGAAGTACATGCCCACCGACATTGACCCGTGTCTCTGTGACCACTTCGTCTATGCCTTCGCTGGAATAGACAAAAACATGCAGATCACGACCACTGAGTGGAACGATGAGGCTCTCATGGAACAGCTCAACGATCTCATACAGTGAGCACACACACACACACACACACACACACACACTCTGAAATTCTGATTATATTTTATCATGCGCATGATCACAAAATCTAAGGCTATGTTTTTAGTCTCCCGGTTGACGTGATGTTTCAACCCTCCAGGCTGCTGTTGTGGGAAGATACATGCTTTTATCAAGCCATAAAATGTGCATGTCATTTTTAGATTTGAACCACTTTAACCATTAGTTCATACTTTGGCTGTTCACAAATAGCAGATATACAACCTCGTATAGCGTGTCACTTCTATCTATTCTACATCAGGAGGGATCAGGCTGACATAAAGGTGTGAGGACTCAACGTGATTTACATTTTTGTTTTGTTTTGTCCAGGAACGGCGCTGTGAGGACCCTGCTGGCCGTTGGTGGATGGAACGTAGGAACTTCTCAGTGAGTATTAAACATGAAACCTCAGATACTGTAAAGGCACTCTTTCTTTGACTCTTTTGGATGAATCTCTCTCCCTCTCCCTCTCCCTCTCCCTCTCCCTCTCCCTCTCCCTCCCCCCAGGTTCACATCCATGGTGTCCAGTCCTCATAGCCGTTCTATCTTCATCAAAAGCGTGGTCCTGTTCCTGCGTAATCAAGGCTTTGACGGTCTGGACATCGACTGGGAGTACCCAGGCTCTCGTGGCTCCCCACCTGAGGACAAGGCTCTCTTCACCGTCCTGTGTCAGGTCAGCCTTCTATCATGTTACAAGACATAACCACCTTAAAGGAGAATTCCATGCTAGAATGCTTTTTTATCTTTCTTACCTTTCTTTGTAGTCGTTATGTCCCCACCAAAGAGGTCCAGGTGTTTTTTTGTGCAAAAACTCCTTATTGGCTATTTCCCCTACCATAAGCCCTCAATGAATTGCATTGAATTGAATGGGGCTATGGGGTGTTGTGCTAATTCGCTTATTTCCATCAAAATAAGTAGTAAAGTGTGCCGCTTGGGATATTATTTACATTATGAAGAGAGGATATATACAAACAAATAATATTTTATATGCGAATTAGCACAACACCCCATAGCCCCATTCAATTCCCATTCCATTCAATGCAATTCATTTAGGGCTTATGGTAGGGGAAATAGCCAATAAGGAGCTTTTGCACAAAATAACACCTGGACCTCTTTGGTGGGGACGTAACGACTACAAAGAAAGGTAAGAAAGCATTTTAGTATGGAATTCTCCTTTAATGGCACCTTAAAATGTTGGAAATTTGTGGAAATCTTTCTCTTCACCACCTCCTGTCTCTGCAGGAGCTGTTGGCTGCCTTCGAGCTTGAAGGTCAGCGGACCAACCGTTCTCGTCTGATGCTCACCGCTGCCGTCGCTGCCGACAAGGGAGTGATAGACGCTGGATACGAAGTTTCCCAGCTCGGAGCGTCAGTATAGATAACACACAAACATACAAACAAGTATTTGGCTGCATGCAGGCATTATAGGCTATAGTATTTGTGTCTGTTAAGCTCCTACAATTTTCAAACGCTTCCGTCATACAGTCTGGTGCAACGAAAGCTCTGAATATGATGCAACGCTTCCTTCCCCGCTGATGCGATTCGTCTTTACAGTCGCTCAGAATCATAAATGACAATTTAATAAATAGCATCCTTTAAGCAGTTTCCCCAGACAGTGTGCGGTCGGTGTGGGACCTTAAAAAAAGAAAGAAAAAAAAAGAAAATTATATCATAGATTTCGGAACAATTGGACCTTCCTGGTTGTCCTATGCACTTTCACTAATATTTTCTTCAAATCCCCCTGACTCCCGCACATCTTTTCATCACCAGTATCCTGGACTACTTCCATGTGATGACCTACGACTTCCACGGCCCCTGGGCACACGTTACTGGAGAGAACAGTCCTGTGTGGCAGGGTCCAGCTGACAAGGGTGCCATGATCTACTTCAACGTGGTGAGTGTGGAGGTTCCTCGACATTCAAAACACAGTGAACCCCATTGGTTTCTAGTACAGACCCGGACCGCGACAGACCGCTTTGAAGCCACGTTTTCGGCGAAATTAAATCCGATGGCGGCGGGCATCTTCAGAGCAGAATCCCGAGAAACATACCGAATTTCATAATTAACCTCGTCGCCATGAAACCGCGGGTTATCATAATTACCCTTTGATAGCCGAACCCGCGGGTTTATAACTTTATATCAAAATGGACCGGCAGAAGCCAAGCACATACCTCTTTAACCTCTATACCTCGCCCAGGTTGCTATAGGCAACCTTCAGTGTCCCTCCAGGCACAAAGCGAAATGCGCGTGCACTAGTGTTGCGCGGGTCAGTGTTTTTTATGACACGCAGGTCCCGCATGAATTAATAATTTGACTCACCCGTCCGTCGCAGACATAGCCTACAGTAGAGTTATGCCAACAACAGGACTGGAGACACAGATGCTGAAAGAAAACGCCACTAAAGACCTGAGAAAAACTATTTGAAAATGTTTGGTGTTAACGTTGTCAAACCCCTCACTTATTAGCCTATACAATCCACACGCATGCAAACTCACACACACACATGCACGCACGCGAGCGCACGCACACACACACAGTGTGTCACACACACGCACACACTCGCGGGGAAAGGGATAGGTGCTGCTGGTGGTTATAAAAGATTTCACTCGCTCTGGAGTGTCGGTCAGATACCGTCAGAACACAAGGATGGAAGATGGTAGTAGACAACTCACCACTGTGTTCAAGGACAGCACGGGGAAAATAAATGTGTGCTGAAAGGCTATGCTGTATATTGTTTCCTTGTCCATATTATAGAACTACGCTATGAACTACTGGAAGAACCAGGGCGCCCCAGCTGAGAAGCTGCTGGTTGGTTTTGCCACCTACGGTAACACCTTCAAACTGGCTTCCTCTTCCAACACCGGTATCGGTGCTCCAAGCACTGGACCTGGACCTGCCGGTCAATTCACCGCCACGCCTGGAACCTGGGCCTACTATGAGGTATTTAACTCACCCTGGAACCTGGGCCTACTATGAGGTATTTAACTCACCCTGGAACCTGGGCCTACTATGAGGTATTTAACTCACCCTGGAATCTGGGCCTACTAGTATGAGGTATTTAACTCACCTGTCGCCAATTGCGCCTTTTGACGTCATTTTAATATCAATTGATTACGGTGATCAACTGTGTCCAGTATGCCCTCATAACACTCCGGTAGCGGTCAGCTAAATATCAGATGTTTTGGTGGAAATGTAAACAAAAGGTGACGTGCATTCACCAAAAGAAACTGCACATAAATAGACTTGTACAGCCATGTCAGAGGCAGAGATTGTACACGTCTCCAGTGCAACAAGGTTTTGCGTTCTATATAGAAACTACAAACTAATACAGTATAGATTTCACATTTGTTTCTAATGGCTTGTCTCTGCTTCATTCAGATCTGCGACTTCCTGAACCAGCAAGGAGTCACAGACGTCTGGGATGTCGCCCAGCAGGTGCCTTACGCCTACAACAGCCAGACCTGGGTTGGATTTGACAACGTTGTCAGCTATCAGGGCAAGGTGCATAGCAGCATTTCACATAATCGCTCAGATTTGTAGACACTAGTAGTTGCTTGCGTGAGCAGAGCGGCGCAAGTACTGTATTCGGCTGCGTATGTCCGGGATCAGGGAATGTGTATTTCTTTGGTGGCGTCTCTCGGCCAATCAGGGATTGGGTGATGACGTAACTATGTATGTTTATCTAAAAACATGTGTGACACGTGTGGATGACGTAACAGATTTAAGTTATTTATGAGGGAGGAAGTTACAAGCGTCGGATATAAGTCGCGTGCTCTGCTCGCGCACAAGTAGGCAAAGTAGTTCCTGCTTTTGTCATTTATTTTAACGCACTGGTACAGGCTGGCTGGTACACTGTTACAGGTACAGGTTAACTGGTTACTGTTAACTGGTACAGGTTGGCTGGCTGAAGAGGAGTGGTTTTGGTGGAGCCATGGTCTGGACTCTTGACATGGACGACTTCAGTGGCAATTTCTGTGGCCAGGGAAAATACCCTCTGATCAACGCCCTCAAGAAGGGCCTGGGAACCAAAGCTTCTGGTAACATGACGCACACACGCGTGGGCGCACACACACACACACACACACACACACACACACACACGCATGCACGCACGCAATACAAACTTCAGATTGATCATGGGGAAAGGTAGCAGAGAGGGGCAGTTTAGTGACAAGAACACACACCCTCAAAACTGTTTAGAGATTGCTACCATACCGTGATAGAACCAGGCCGTATACATCTTTGCCTGTTTCTGATGTGTTAAGTACTTGACCTCTGGCTATGCTCCTACACAAGTCTGATTATTCAGATAATGGATAACAGTCTACAGTATAGTGGGTTATTGGGTTAATTCAGCGGTGACAATACTACGTAGGCCTATTTCTAGTACAGAGTTCCATCTCTTGAGACATAATCCTCTTCTCCCTCCTCGTGTCATGCAGGCTGCAGTGCTTAGAGCTGGCTGAGATGGTCCAAGACCACGACGCAGGCCCATGTGCGTGGTGGGAAGGACCTGCTCCGTAACAGTTCTGTCTACTGATCACTGATGGAAATAAAACTGTACAATTCAAAACACCTGTCCAAGTTATTACTGGGATCCGATTGTTTTTACTTCCGTTACTTTCTTCAGTTCTTGATAATAATAATAATAATAAACATGTAAGAAAACAATAATAATAAACATGTAAGAAAACAAGAAATGAAGATCACTTAATTTGCTAAGTAAGTATCTATACGTCATTTGTCAGCCGATCGCCGTTTGCGGATGACGTATCTATACGCAAATATAACTATTTTTATTGAATACTTTAGTTCATCTTTGTTTGCGCCCGGACAATATATAAAGTAGCCCCGATCGCATCTTCAAAGATCCGGGTAGGTGATCCGGAAACCCCCCCCCCCCCCCCCTCCTGAAAAGAGGTGGCGGTCTATGTCTCTCTCTCGTTCTCGGAAAAGTATTCAGTGATGCTTGCGGAACTCGACTTTGTCTCGTTCCTTACCGCATCACTGTCGTGGCAATAATCACGTTAAACAACACCCTCTCGTGTAATATTGCTTAAGTCTTAAACAGAAACGATGTACTCTGAGGTTATCAGTAAGTCTTAAACAGGCCAGAAACGAGTTACTCTGAGGTTATCAGTAAGTCTTAAACAGGCCAGACACGAAGTACTCTGAGGTTATCAGTAGGGTTGGGATTCGTTAGGATTTTAACGGTTCCGAATCCTTCCCGGATCCCTCTTAACGGTTCCGGTTCCTAACGGTTCCCTTAACGGATCCCAATATAATTTTTTCCCTTTTATTTATAACTTTATTTATTTATTATAACTAACCTAATCAAGTACATAATAAACACAAATTCATTAATTAAATTATTGAAAATTTGTACTGTATATTGCAATTTGTACTGTATATTGCAGTTTGTACTGTATATTAAATATACAGTACATACACATTGCAATAATGATATTGTTGTGGTGACAAATGTCTTTAATGTTCAGATTAATTTAATATGAAGGACCCCTTGCCCTAATGGAAACAAATATGCTTTCTTAGATTATAATATCCTTTTAGCAGACCTTGTATTGAACTGTAGGCTACGTTCCTGTGCTTTTTTCTGCAAACTGTTTATAAAGTAATCAATCTATGGAGGTATATGCACCTAAACGCTGGGCTCAACAGTCACGCGATTAATTTAGAGACAAATCAAAAGCAGTTGAGTTTCTTATAAATTGTAAAATATAAGTGCAGACAAATTGATTTGGCTATATTTAACGTGATTCATATAATATCAGAAGGACGTCGAGTCATTGGCGGTCTAAATTAACACCATTAACAACGGCCTACAACACGCCTAATGAAAAGCTCTGTAGAAGTTTAGTAGTTTTTATTTTCTATTACGTTACTAGCCTGGGGAAAGTGAACGAGCCTTGCGTCATCCTCGTCCCCCGCCGGCTGTGGTGGAGCTGCGGGGAGTGCAGGCACGGCTTTCCGCATGGCTCTCAAACGCGATGTGCCTACTGTAGATTATTCTCGTGAGTTGTGGACTCGTGTAGGCATATTGATTTTGAGATGTTTCCTCGTGGACGTGGTGCAACTGGTAGCCTACAAGTTGCAACAACCTTTGCAGGGAACTATAGCATCGAATTTATTGCACTTTGCATGCTCAGCCTCAGAGTCATTTCCCTCTCTGTTAACCACACTTTGGAGATCTCTTCGACATACTGTCCCACTCGCTCCGCGGCGGTCGCTGAATGCACAGAACAGTGGGCGTATCCTCCCCGACCCCACACACTCATGTAGGTGGGGTGACGTCACCTCAGGCTCTGCTTGCATGGAATGCATGCATGCACAGACACAGCGGAGCTAAATGACGACTGATGAGAACCGTTTGGGGAACCGTTAATACGAAAACGATGGAACCTTCTACCACAGGTCGTTTCGAGGAAGCAATCTGATTGGTTGAAACAGCCTTCTAGCCGGTGGTTAAACCAGCACTGTTCGCCACCTAATCAAAACAAATAACTTCAGTGACGCTTGCGGAACTCGACTCCGTCTCGTTCCAGACCGCATCCCTGTCGTGGCAATAATCACGTTAACCCACACCCACTCGTGTAATATTGCTTAAGTCTTAAACAGGCCAGACACAATGTACTCTGAGGCATCTCCATCTAGGAGGCCTGTTCCATTACTATGAATGAACCAGCAGGGAACATTTACTCCATTCCTATAGTCCTTCTGCAAGCCTCTGTGGACTAGAGTTCTCATCGGGTGATGAGATGAGAACTCTAGCACACATGCACACGCACACACCACCACCTGTGCCCCTGCGTGACTGTACCGCCCGTTGAGAAACGTTACTTCTAGAAGTTCAACCTTTTTTAGGTGTTAAAGGTGTGTCCCAGGGGTTAACTTTAGGACCCCTTCTGTTTTCTATTTATTTATTTTTATTTATTTTTATTTATTTTTATTTATTTATTTATTTATTTATTTATTTATGTGCACAATCTGCCATCAATTTTTAGACACAGTTTTTCCCAGCTTTATGCCGATAATAAGGTCATCTACACATAACTCCTTCAACTGTGTTGAAGGAATAAAAGTTAAATAGCGTTTGAGGTAAATAGGATAATTTAAATAAATACATTTAAAAACCAGTTGAAGCCAGTGCATCCATTGAAGTCTGTCGTACATTATGCAATGGTGTGTGAGAAAAGGACAGCCGAGGACAGTCTATTGTATGCAGTGTTAAGTGGAACAAGATCAGATTTTGAGGCATTTTGATAAACCACATCACAATAGTCGAATAGTGGAAGTACTAATAAAGCCAGTTTCTTGCGTACACTGAGTGAAAAGCAGTTTCTGGATCTATATAAAGCATTTATTCCGAAGTTAACCTTTTTTTTAACACATGGTTAATACCGGTATGAGATTTGAATGCGAGTTCTGGGTCCAACCATACCGTGAGATATTTAATGTTGTCAGCTTTTTGCAAAGTCGTGCCATCATTACTTGTTATAGTAAAGGAATCTGTTGTGGATTTGAGTTTAGGACTAGTACCAAAAATCATAATAAACCACTTTGACTTATTAATCAGTAATTTATTATGTAAGAGCCAATTTTATTATATTTTCTTCATTTAATCCTAGACCTTTTTTTCATTAACTCTGGAGTCAAATGAGGCGTGGTTTCTGAATTGAAACAACTTGTTTCATGTTTTTTTTAATCTGGATGATAAGCAAAGATTGGCTACATTTGTGTTAATATGCATCAGTAGCCTTTCCATGTCTACTTTAGTCTAATTTATATACTCTTTTCTTTTAATAATTTTTATCCCACGATTTTGCTAATCATTTTCTCACCCAGTGTCAATTATCTAATGTAATCCTGGGCGCTACACTTCCTCTGCCAACCTGGGGGGGGGGGGGGGGGCAGAGGACTGACCTCATGCTTCCTTCTATGCATGAGGAGTCCAAAATGCTTCTTTTCACCTGACAGGGGGGAGTTTCCCTGGCCATTTATAGTTATACTCCATTGTAAGACGGTGTTGCATCCTGAAAAGCCCAAATCTTGTCACAATGCAACGTGGCATGTAGATTTGACATGTTATGTTATCATGTTATCATGGTACTGACATGATACTGACATGATATGATACTGACATGATACTGTCATGATACCGACCATGACACTGACCATGATACTGACATGATACTGACCATGACAATGACCATGATACTGACCATGACAATGACCATGATACTGACATGATACCGACCATGATATACACTGTCATGATATGTCAGTAGTTTATCAATCAAGCAATCAATCAGTCAATGTTTGGGAAACACGCACACAGTATAAAACATAATATTTAGATTTTTCTTGGTCATATTCTCCAAATCATAATAATAATAACTAAATAAATATTCACTAAACACCACTGAGCCACTAAGAAGACGAATTGGTCGAATTACGAACATCATTTTTGGCTAGACTTTTCAAGTGAATGTACACTTTAAGTCATTAAAACACCTTGATTATTCAACTTTATGCATTATGCATTATTCAACAACAGAAAATAACAAACAGCATGGTAAAATTGTGTGTGTGTGTGATTACAGCAACACTGAAACACATTGAAGGGTGGTTGTATTTACACAACGTAGTTTCAGGAGTGGAGACCAGCCTCTGCATAACACTGAAACACATTGAAGGGTGGTTGTATTTATCAACGTTATTTTTCAAATTTGCCATCCTCCTCCACCCCAACCTCCACCGTGCGTGCGTGTGTGCGTGTGTGTGTGTGTGTGTGTTTTGCTTATCTTTTCTTATCATCCAGATAAAAAGAACATGAAACAAAAGATTGACTACATTTGTGTCAATATGCATCAGTAGCCTTTCCATGTCTACTTTAGTCCAATGTATAGTTATTCTCCACTGTAAGACAGGACAGACACTTTACTGTTCCTTTGGTTAGTATTGAATTTGGTAAACATTCCTTTTCTTTTAAAGCCCCTACATACTGGAATACTTTACCAGCTAACATTAGATCCATCTCAACATTCCCAGTTTTTAAAAGTGTTACTTTAAAGTTGTATGTTCTTGCTATCGGTAAATATGCCATTATATCACCATGTTTATTATTTTATTTTGTATTTGCGAATGCAGTGAGCACTTACTATGAGACCTAGCAGATCATGTCTGTCTGTCTGTCTGTCTGTGCGTGTGTCCCCCCTTTGTGCCCATATATGGAGCTGAGTGATTTGTTTGTGATTGATGCAACACACTCCATATTTGGACGTATAGCTGCTTTGGGGACTCCTTATATGGTTATGGCTAAGTTAAAAACTTAACTTAAAAATAGCTTAACTTAAAAACTTAAACTTAAAAATACGAGCTGCGTTCGCTTCCCGCGTTTGCGCGTCTTACTGGTACTATTATCATTATTTTATTTTTGCACTCACTGTATAGGACGTGGCGTTTTCATAATGTGTTCTATGATTTGATTAAATGCCGTAATGTGGTCTGCAATGTTTAGTGTTTTGTCTTGTCCATGTATGTTGTATGTAATTTGTTTTGTTTTATTGTTTACATGTACAATAATGATTGTGACATGTATCTGTGTTGGGAGCCCCTCGAAAACGAGATGGTACATCTCAAGGGGTCTTTTTTCCTAATAAAGAAACTTGAATCATCATCTTTCACACATTTTGCCTTGTAAAAGTGTGTGGTGGAATGTATACAAACCTGTATAACCTTCATTTGACTTCTAATTGTCTGCAAATCATATCATTGTTGAATAACACTTGAAAGTTATCGGCACAATTAACAACGCCAGTGGAAAACAGAAAAGGGCAATTAACTCCTGAACAAACAAATGATTTATCAGAATAATGAAGCCAGATCAAACATGTTTTACAGATATGGAGAGGAACATAAGGTATATAAGAGGCTTCTGGCCGTCAGTTAGTTGTACAGACGCACCATGGGCAAGCTTCTCATCTGTGTTGGTAAGTCGAGAAATTGCTGTTGAGGAAAACATTTTTCTGTGCAGAGCAGCAGAGGAAATGAACTGTATCTTTAGATTTACCATGAAACGGATATACTTTTCTGTTCAAAATAGTTGTTTAACAATATGATTCATATAACTGATGATTATAATAATATGTAGAAGGATTTATGTGTCATAGATTAATAACCGGAGGATAAATCTTAGTGCTTGTCCTTACTGACCCAAACACCACTCCTTTTCCACTTTCTCTGGATCTCTCTCTCTCTCTCTCTCTCTCTCTCTCTCTCTCTCTCTCTCTCTCTGCAGGACTGGCTCTCCTGCTGCACGTGCAGCTAGGTAAGACTTGGTCCACTTGGTGTGTTACTCTCAAACGGCAAAAAAAAACAAAACAACAACAAGCCCTTATTTTGTCACTCGTCCCTTAATTGCAGGATCCTCCTACATCCTCTCATGTTACTTCACCAACTGGGGACAGTACCGTCACGGTCCTGGGAAGTACATGCCCACCGACATTGACCCGTGTCTCTGTGACCACTTCGTCTATGCCTTCGCTGGAATAGACAAAAACATGCAGATCACGACCACTGAGTGGAACGATGAGGCTCTCATGGAACAGCTCAACGATCTCAAGAGCCAGTGAGCACACACACACACACACACACACACACACACACACACACACACACACACACACACACACACTCTGAAATTCTGATTATATTTTATCATGCGCATGATCACAAAATCTAATCTATGTTTTTAGTCTCCCGGTTGACGTGATGTTTCAACCCTCCAGGCTGCTGTTGTGGGAAGATACATGCTTTTATCAAGCCATTAATGTGCATGTCATTTTTAGATTTGAACCACTTTAACCATTAGTTCATACTTTGGCTGTTCACAAATAGCAGATATACAACCTCGTATAGCGTGTCACTTCTATCTATTCTACATCAGGAGGGATCAGGCTGACATAAAGGTGTGAGGACTCAACGTGATTTACATTTTTGTTTTGTTTTGTCCAGGAACGGCGCTGTGAGGACCCTGCTGGCCGTTGGTGGATGGAACGTAGGAACTTCTCAGTGAGTATTAAACATGAAACCTCAGATACTGTAAAGGCACTCTTTCTTTGACTCTTTTGGATGAATCTCTCTCTCTCTCCCTCTCCCTCTCCCTCTCCCTCCCCCAGGTTCACATCCATGGTGTCCAGTCCTCATATCCGTTCTATCTTCATCGAAAGCGTGGTCCTGTTCCTGCGTCATCAAGGCTTTGACGGTCTGGACATCGACTGGGAGTACCCAGGCTCTCGTGGCTCCCCACCTGAGGACAAGGCTCTCTTCACCGTCCTGTGTCAGGTCAGCCTTCTATCATGTTACAAGACATAACCACCTTAAAGGAGAATTCCATGCTAGAATGCTTTTTTATCTTTCTTACCTTTCTTTGTAGTCGTTATGTCCCCACCAAAGAGGTCCAGGTGTTTTTTTGTGCAAAAACTCCTTATTGGCTATTTCCCCTACCATAAGCCCTCAATGAATTGCATTGAATTGAATGGGGCTATGGGGTGTTGTGCTAATTCGCTTATTTCCATCAAAATAAGTAGTAAAGTGTGCCGCTTGGGATATTATTTACATTATGAAGAGAGGATATATACAAACAAATAATATTTTATATGCGAATTAGCACAACACCCCATAGCCCCATTCAATTCCCATTCCATTCAATGCAATTCATTTAGGGCTTATGGTAGGGGAAATAGCCAATAAGGAGCTTTTGCACAAAATAAGACCTGGACCTCTTTGGTGGGGACGTAACGACTACAAAGAAAGGTAAGAAAGCATTTTAGTATGGAATTCTCCTTTAATGGCACCTTAACACAATCACTACTTTTGGCGGAATCCTCCGCCATAAGGACTGTAATAACCTTCCGCTCGTGTCGGAATTCTCCGCCAGATACGCTTTTTTATGGATATCAATCCGCGACGCTGAGAACAATTTTTTCATTATTATTTTGGGTCGGCCTTTCCTTCACCACCTCCTGTCTCTGCAGGAGCTGTTGGCTGCCTTCGATCTTGAAGGTCAGCGGACCAACCGTTCTCGTCTGATGCTCACCGCTGCCGTCGCTGCCGACAAGGGAGTGATCGACGCTGGATACGAAGTTTCCCAGCTCGGAGCGTCAGTATAGATAACACACAAACATACAAACAAGTATTTGGCTGCATGCGGGCATTATAGGCTATAGTATTTGTGTCTGTTGAGCTCCTACAATTTTCAAACGCTTCCGTCATACAGTCTGGTGCAACGAAAGCTCTGAATATGTTGCGACGCCTCCTTCCCCGCTGATGCGATTCGTCTTTACAGTCGCTCAGAATCAGAAATGACAATTTAATAAATAGCATCCTTTAAGCAGTTTCCCCAGACAGTGTGCGGTCGGTGTGGGACCTTAAAAAAAGAAAGAAAAAAAAAGAAAATTATATCATAGATTTCGGAACAATTGGACCTTCCTGGTTGTCCTATGCACTTTCACTAATATTTTCTTCAAATCCCCCTGACTCCTGCACATCTTTTCATCACCAGTATCCTGGACTACTTCCATGTGATGACCTACGACTTCCACGGCCCCTGGGCACACGTTACTGGAGAGAACAGTCCTGTGTGGCAGGGTCCAGCTGACAAGGGTGCCATGATCTACTTCAACGTGGTGAGTGTGGAGGTTCCTCGACATTCAAAACACAGTGAACCCCATTGGTTTCTAGTACAGACCCGGACCGCGACAGACCGCTTTGAAGCCACGTTTTCGGCGAAATTAAATCCGATGGCGGCGGGCATCTTCAGAGCAGAATCCCGAGAAACATACCGAATTTCATAATTAACCTCGTCGCCATGAAACCGCGGGTTATCATAATTACCCTTTGATAGCCGAACCCGCGGGTTTATAACTTTATATCAAAATGGACCGGCAGAAGCCAAGCACATACCTCTTTAACCTCTATACCTCGCCCAGGTTGCTATAGGCAACCTTCAGTGTCCCTCCAGGCACAAGGCGAAATGCGCGTGCACTAGTGTTGCGCGGGTCAGTGTTTTTTATGACACGCAGGTCCCGCATGAATTAATAATTTGACTCACCCGTCCGTCGCAGACATAGCCTACAGTAGAGTTATGCCAACAACAGGACTGGAGACACAGATGCTGAAAGAAAACGCCACTAAAGACCTGAGAAAAACTATTTGAAAATGTTTGGTGTTAACGTTGTCAAACCCCTCACTTATTAGCCTATACAATCCACACGCATGCAAACTCACACACACACATGCACGCACGCGAGCGCACGCACACACACACAGTGTGTCACACACACGCACACACTCGCGGGGCGCTGAAGGAAAGGGATAGGTGCTGCTGGTGGTTATAAAAGATTTCACTCGCTCTGGAGTGTCGGTCAGATACCGTCAGAACACAAGGATGGAAGATGGTAGTAGACAACTCACCACTGTGTTCAAGGACAGCACGGGGAAAATAAATGTGTGCTGAAAGGCTATGCTGTATATTGTTTCCTTGTCCATATTATAGAACTACGCTATGAACTACTGGAAGAACCAGGGCGCCCCAGCTGAGAAGCTGCTGGTTGGTTTTGCCACCTACGGTAACACCTTCAAACTGGCTTCCTCTTCCAACACCGGTATCGGTGCTCCAAGCACTGGACCTGGACCTGCCGGTCAATTCACCGCCACGCCTGGAACCTGGGCCTACTATGAGGTATTTAACTCACCCTGGAACCTGGGCCTACTATGAGGTATTTAACTCACCCTGGAACCTGGGCCTACTATGAGGTATTTAACTCACCCTGGAATCTGGGCCTACTAGTATGAGGTATTTAACTCACCTGTCGCCAATTGCGCCTTTTGACGTCATTTTAATATCAATTGATTACGGTGATCAACTGTGTCCAGTATGCCCTCATAACACTCCGGTAGCGGTCAGCTAAATATCAGATGTTTTGGTGGAAATGTAAACAAAAGGTGACGTGCATTCACCAAAAGAAACTGCACATAAATAGACTTGTACAGCCATGTCAGAGGCAGAGATTGTACACGTCTCCAGTGCAACAAGGTTTTGCGTTCTATATAGAAACTACAAACTAATACAGTATAGATTTCACATTTGTTTCTAATGGCTTGTCTCTGCTTCATTCAGATCTGCGACTTCCTTTACCAGCAAGGAGTCACAGACGTCTGGGATGTCGCCCAGCAGGTGCCTTACGCCTACAACAGCCAGACCTGGGTTGGATTTGACAACGTTGTCAGCTATCAGGGCAAGGTGCATAGCAGCATTTCACATAATCGCTCAGATTTGTAGACACTACTAGTTGCTTGCGTGAGCAGAGCGGCGCAAGTACTGTATTCGGCTGCGTATGTCCGGGATCAGGGAATGTGTATTTCTTTGGTGGCGTCTCTCGGCCAATCAGGGATTGGGTGATGACGTAACTATGTATGTTTATCTAAAAACATGTGTGACACGTGTGGATGACGTAACAGATTTAAGTTATTTATGAGGGAGGAAGTTACAAGCGTCGGATATAAGTTGCGTGCTCTGCTTGCGCACAAGTAGGCAAAGTAGTTCCTGCTTTTGTCATTTATTTTAACGCACTGGTACAGGCTGGCTGGTACACTGTTACAGGTACAGGTTAACTGGTTACTGTTAACTGGTACAGGTTGGCTGGCTGAAGAGGAGTGGTTTTGGTGGAGCCATGGTCTGGACTCTTGACATGGACGACTTCAGTGGCAATTTCTGTGGCCAGGGACAATACCCTCTGATCAACGCCCTCAAGAAGGGCCTGGGAACCAAAGCTTCTGGTAACATGACGCACACACGCGTGGGCGCACACACACACACACACACACACACACACACACACACACACACACGCATGCACGCACGCAATACAAACTTCAGATTGATCATGGGAAAGGTAGCAGAGAGGGGAAGTTTAGTGACAAGAAACAACCCTCAAAAAAACCCTCAAAACTGTTTAGAGATTGCTACCATACCGTGATAGAACCAGGCCGTATACATCTTTGCCTGTTTCTGATGTGTTAAGTACTTGACCTCTGGCTATCAGGCATGCAAACAGACCGAAGGTGAAAAAGGTGACAGTGTACGGGGGACGCGCTGCGAAAATTTTGGAGGGCTTTAAGGGTACCAAACCCATTTTGGGGGGTCATGGGGGAGTCACACTACAAGGTTATAGTACACTTAGGGCTACATTTTCATCCATGCTAAACCTAAACTACCTTACTATTTTGAAAGACATTTTTTAATAGTTAAAATAGCCTACAAGCTCACGTGTCGATGGATGAAAATAGAGCCCTTCAGTACAAATCTATTACTCTTAGTATTAAGATAATTACATTAATTCCCTGATGAGATCATAGCATAAAATGACAGATGATTTACTAAATACAAATCTATAGTGAGTATTGAACAAGACGTTAATAAAGACAGAAAAACTATTTACTCCAACAGTTTTTTTTATTGAAGTCAAACAGGTCACTGTTTTGAGTTTGCACTGCAGTCAACATTTTAATGTGTGTGTGTCTGTCTGTCTGTCTGTCTATGTGCAGGGCGTTGCTGAAAATGAGCACCTGTGCTCAGCTACTTCCCTGTGTAAATAAAAAACAGGACAGTTCTGTCAGTGAGGAGGCCTGACTGCCTTTTTGGCTTTTTTGGCCTGGGCCAGGGTTTCCAGGGCCTGCTTTCTCTGCTTTGCTGCATGCTTCAGCCTTGCCCTCTTCTCTTGTTCTGCTGCCTGCTTTTTGCTCCCCTCAGCACTGCCAGATGGTTGGCAGTCATATTTGCTCTGCTGCTGTTGCCTTTCAAGGAGATTCTGTTGACGCTGGCGTCTGTCAGTGGCTCCTGCTGTCTGGATGTTCTTGCAGAGTATGCCATCCACCTCACCGTACTTGAGGTCCTCCCTTCTGAACATCTCCATAGCAGTCTTCTCTCTTGACAGGAGGGTGTATTTGACTGTTTGAATTGCATTAAACGTTGGGATATTCATCTTTCCACTTCTGGTGTCGATGATCTCATTCATCAGACTGAAGGATGACTCAACAGTGGGTCCATGAAAGATGGATAGAGCACATCTGACCATTACACTGAGGGCTGGGTATTTATCCCCCTTATCAAACACCTGACCCCACCACTCCACCATGCTCTCTCCCTCTTTGAATGTGCACAGGCTCAGATCAGTGCTGTACCGTGTGAGCTCTTTGTGGATGTCTTGGTCAGCTGGTAAGAGGTGCTCTAGCATTGCACTTAGCTTCTTCAGCTGGATGGCTGCCTGAGAATGGCCTCTTAGAAGTGGGTCCAGAGCAGACAGGGCCCTCAGTGTCTGGCTGGCCAAGGGGAGCTTCTTCTGCATGTAGCAAGCAGTGGTGGTGTAGGCTTTCCTCACATTTTGCAGGAATGTCTTCAGCAGCTGAAATGCAGTTAAACACAAAACTGGACATTAATACAGGTTTGAACGAGAACAAATGTAGATTTAAAAATGTTAATAAACAATAAGACTATTTGCATGGCGCCTTTCATGGCATGAAATGCAGCTCAAAGTGCTTTACAGAACAATAAAGAGAAAAAAAGCAAAGGCATAAAACATAATAGCAGTGAATAAGGCAATACAGTGACATGATTATTCAATAACAAGGATTTTAAAAGAGTGAATAATTAGCTCTTGAGCTGTGCTTTAAACATATCTACAGAATAGAAGAGTACTAACAGCATGATTGGGATTCCTGGTCCTGAATGCGTCTGCTTCCTTCCCCACGTACATATCCCTGGCAGGCAGCAGCATGTCATCCTGCAGCACCATGTCCACCAGAGTCCTAGGTGACACTTGGGTGATGTGTTCAGCCTTCACAAAACAAGCAAGGAACGCCAAATACAGCTCAAGCTGTTTGTCATGGAGTTTGTGCACCAAAGTTTGGCTACCCTGTGTATGTAGAACAAAAACAGAATGTGAAATGGAATGTATAAATGCATACAAGCACAGTTAACAGTTGAGTTCATGTTTAACACCCACCTGGAAAACCATGACATATTCTTTAAGGAGAGCCAGTACGCCCATGTAAAGGCTCAGCTGAAGAATGGTTGTCGTCTCCTCATGCCAAATCTTTTGGAAGACTCTTTTCTTCCGCTCTCTGCCTTGTGGTGTCATGCCTGAAGACACAATCGGTAATGTCTGTGTCAGTGTGACAGATATTTGGGACAGCCATCCCCTCCCTTCTCATATAATCAATAAGGACTTATACAACAAACTAGTGATTATCAGGTTTACCTTTACGAATGAGGTCATCGTGAATGAACTGGATTCGGTCTCTTGCCCTCTGGTTGACTTTATACTGTGTGAAGAGGAGCTCCAGAGGCTCTTTGTAGAGATCCTGGTCTGCTGTACTCATGAACCCGTAGTAGAGGACCTTGTATGCTGGCATCATTGTGTGTGTTGCCATACTGGCATCATACGCAGACAGCCACCGGTGGGACACAAACCCTCTCTGAGGGCTGGAGGCAGGGATGTTAAGAATGTTGCACACCTCCTTGAAGTACATCACCTGTCATAAAGAGAGAATATGAAATGTTGAATTTCCCAACACTGCCCCTAAACGTTATCATTGTTTAACCCATTTAGCTCTGAGGACACATCATTGTCACCTTATAGTTTTTAATCGACCATTATTTTAAACTTTGTTGAAAAATAGCAGATCTACAAGCTCATAGCTCGGCACTCATGTCCCAGATCTGCCATTTTTTTTAAATCGTGAAAATGTCTGCAAATGATTATATGTTTTCTTTCACAGTGAACATTTAGAACTCAAATATTTGCTTCTGGGGGTCCCTGGAACATAATATTTTCAGATGGGGTCCACAGCCAAATATATATCATTCTGTAGCACCAGTGATATAGAAACACAAGTTTTTCAGAAAACTGTCAATGATTATATTTTTGTAGAATCTGCTTTTAGGTCTAAATGGGTTAACTCCCCAGGCCACCCACTAGCATGTGACTGCCAAGAGATTTGTAATATCACTTGAAAGAACATTAATTCAATTTATTTGTACCTGATCTGGACACCACTGATGGTCCGTCTGCAGATCCCTGAACAGCTGCTCTAGGTAGCTCTCAAAGGGCTCTGTGAACTTCTTCGCCGAATTGTGCATGTGGTGACAGGAATCTCCATCAATGTCGAGTAGTTTTGGACAATATTTCTTCATCCTAGTCTCGAGGCCAGACTTGCTTCCCCTCATAACAGCGCAAGAGTCCATCAGCATGCTGACTAGATGTTTCCACGGCAGGTTGTTTTTTTTGAAGAACTCACACAGGGCTGTCTCCAAGGTGATGGCATTCCCTTTGACAAGCTCCAGGGACCCCAGATGCTCCACAATGACTTTCCTCAAATCTATGTGGTAGTAGCTGACCAGAATTGAGAGGACCTTCAAATCAAATGTAAAAATCATGGTTTATTTAGCAGACAAACAATTGCTTCTCTGCAATATAATGTCTATTATAGGTAATCAAAGTAATGATTAATATAATAACAGCATGGAAAAGGTGGATGTGTCTTGTCATTAAAAGACCAACCTTCTTGTTGTTGTTGGACGTACTCTCGTCCAAATTTAAGGAAAATGGATATTTCCTCAGGTTGGAGAAGGTTCTCTCAGAGAAGGTCCGGCCTAGTCCGTGCACCATTTTATAGGAGGCTGCTGTCCTGGAAAGCTTCATTGAGTTTAAAGCCACTTTGTCCAGTGCGAGAGTCTGCGCAAGTTCCACCAGCACCGGCGCCATCGTGAATGGGAGCGAATGCTCGGCAAGCACGCCAAGAACCATGGCCTAGAACACAAATGGTGAAATTAGTACAAAGCAGTGTGGCTTTATTATCTGGGTAAATTGTTGTTTGGTTAAGTGTTGACGTGTAGATTACAATGTGCTGGTGCTGAACTTGGGCCTACAACAGGCATGTGGTCATACCCATGTTCCCTAGGTTCTATGTTCCCACCTTAGGGTTATGGTTAGTGGGTTATGGTAGTGGTAGTTATGGTTAGTGGGTTGTACAGTAAGTGGGAACATAGAACCTAGGGGACAAGTTATGCTCCCACAAGAGCACATACCTCTGCATTTGCAGTGCGGTTTACAATTGCAGTTGGCAACTTTGCCTGGTATCTGTGCCTTATGCCTTCTGGCCCCTGTAGTGGAGCTGGAGTCCCTGCTCCTACTTCAGGGGTAGAAGGTGGATGGAGGATGCTGGCGACACTTTGTGTTGTGGCAATAGTGCAAATCTTTTTTTTGTGCAAATCAGTTTTGCAATGTGCTATCAGTGCATGACTGCCTTTGTTTGCATAATTTATCTCCTTCAAACAGAGAATGCACCTTGCAAAACCTTTTTTGTTGATCTTTTTGAAGATTTCGGATAGAGGAAAAGTATGCTCCTGTCCCTTTACCTCTATTGTTACCTCAGACTTCAGCCATGCCCAATTCCAGCTGCACCGAAGGCCTGCATCCAACTGCTTGACTAGCAATGCCTGACTTTGACCTAATTCACTCATTCTGAAAAGTAAATCACAAGAAAGTTTTTCTTTTTAAGTTTTGTAAAATCACTCACAGGATTAAAAAAATAATACATTTTATGATATACCTGTCAAGAGTAGCAATTTTGCCCAGTTCTCCCCTGCAAAAGTTACATTTAATTGCTTAACTATATTACCCCTAATCTAATGTGACCAATGTCTACCAAAAAATAATAATAATACCCCAGTGATGCAAGCCAGCAGCCTGTTTAGTAACTCAACCGCGCATGCATGCATCGATTACAGGTTAAAATAATACCTACACTTTATAGTCTGCTAAAATAGTGCAACTCTTCTTAAAACAATATTATTTTAAGTCTTAACGGGACATAATGTATACCAAATCTACAAGCTCAATGTGTGTAGAGGAGGAAGAGGACGCAACTCTCTGTGAGCTTGTTGTACAGTTCTGCTAATTTCGATGCTATATACACGCGATGCGATAAACACACACAGGCTCCGTCAACGACAAAGTAAATAAATCGATTAGCAGCTTAACGTCATTATACTCTTGACAGTTCCATCATGTCTCGATCTCTTACCTGTTAACTCGCGCTTCTTGACCCAACGGGCAGCAGCAGGTTGCAGAGTTGACTTGGAGGAGGGTGCTGTCGCAAACATGTGCTGCTGTGCTGATTTATACTCACGCGCACTGCTCATGAGCAGCGTTCACGCGCACACTTTCACAGCTGCATCTTGTTGACAATTACCGTGCTGTGCAGTGTGCAGACACAGGCAGCGGTGAGTCCGTCTGACAAATTTCTCTGGGCTCCGCCGCCTCCACCCATAGGCTCCACTGACCCAGAGATCGACATGACCCCCCCACCCCCCTCAAACGTTTTTTTAACGGATTTGCATAAATCACACGGGTGCTCTATTTGGAGTAAAAACGGCGATTTTCGCCGAAAAGCTACAGTTTTGCATGCCTGGGCTATGCTCCTACACAAGTCTGATTATTCAGATAATGGATAACAGTCTACAGTATAGTGGGTTATTGGGTTAATTCAGCGGTGACAATACTACGTAGGCCTATTTCTAGTACAGAGTTCCATCTCTTGAGACATAATCCTCTTCTTCCTCCTCGTGTCATGCAGGCGGTAACAAGAACACTCGGCGGATTTACCCTTTTTGCCGACTTCTCAAGACAAGTCGGCAAACCGTGGAGAATATTCGGCAGAATCTGAAGAAGAGTCGTCGCGCGGCGAATCTTCTTAAGATTCTGCCGAATATTCTCCACGTTTCGGGGCACTTTCAGCTGCTGCAGCTGCAAGTTTCTGAATGTTAGCTACTGTGCTAACGATGCTAAAGCAACACAACCAAAACAGACGCTAACACTGAGGAGCTAAAGTAAACGTGACGTTGTTGTGATTAAACATGCTTTCCTTTTCTGGCCGATCGATATAATTCAACTAAACTGCGGGAGAAACACAGATGTACAAGCCCAACGTGCCGTGCATTGCGGCGGGTAGATAACTTGTAGATCTGCTACTTCCAGCGCAGGAAGGGCGCATGCTTATGAGTGACGCTCTTTAACTATGCATTCAGCCAGCCAGTGACAGACTCACAAGAGTAACACAGAAGTTGACAGAACACACACGCACTGCAGCAGACGGAATGCACAGGCAGATCCGACAAAACTTTGCACACATCTGTGCTTTGCCTTTCATCCACACTTCCATAGCCTTTTAAATCTTATTTCCCATCCACGGGCACAAGCAACGTGATATCAGCAGCTTCCACCCGATCTGTGGTGTTGTTGTGTTGACGAGGGAAGCTACTAGCTAGCATGGGAGCTAACGTTAGTTTCATATGTACTTTGCATCCGTTCCCCAACCCCTCACACTCGCTGGTGCGTTACACGGGCAGACACAAAGACGAATGGGAATATCATTTCTATCTATAAGGACAAAGAGCAAAGAGCAAAAATTGCTCTTTTGCAATGTGAAAGAAATGCCACCGAATTCTTAATTATTTTCCTTCTCTATATGGGCACGCCGCACACTTGTGAAAGCTGAATGCTTTTGCATGCTTTTATTGATCTGCTGTCTGATCAGCGTGCATGATCATCATGCAGTAGCTAGATGCGCGCTCCAGTGCCGAGATTTCTTCCCGTTTCGGCGACTCTTCGTCACTTTCCGTCCGAGTTCTCAGACAGAACTCGGACCGGAAAGTGACGAAGAGTCGGCGAAAGGGGAAGAAATCTCGGCAAAGATGAAGAAGAGTCGGCGACCCGAGTTCTCCAGTATTCATGCAGGCTGCAGTGCTTAGAGCTGGCTGAGATGGTCCAAGACCACGACGCAGGCCCATGTGCGTGGTGGGAAGGACCTGCTCCGTAACAGTTCTGTCTACTGATCACTGATGGAAATAAAACTGTACAATTCAAAACACCTGTCCAAGTTATTACTGGGATCCGATTGTTTTTACTTCCGTTACTTTCTTCAGTTCTTGATAATAATAGTAATAAACTGTCGCCGTTTGCGGATGACGTATCTATACGCAAATATAACTATTTTTATTGAATACTTTAGTTCATCTTAGTTTGCGCCCGGACAATATATAAAATAGCCCCGATCGCATCTTCAAAGATCCGGGTATGTGATCCAGGAAACCCCCCCCCCCCTCCTGAAAAGAGGCGGCGGTCTATGGGTGGGGCCGCTTCCTTTACGTGTAGATGTCAGGGGATCTAAAATGGTCTGGGTTTCCGAGGCTACATTTCACCCAACACCACAACACTCGATTCCCCCCAGCTCCCCTCCTGTTTCTACATGGTTTCTACCGAGGAGGGGGGGGGGGGTCTGTCTCTCTCTCGTTCTCGGAAAAGTATTCAGTGATGCTTGCGGAACTCGACTTTGTCTCGTTCCTTACCGCATCACTGTCGTGGCAATAATCACGTTAAACAACACCCTCTCGTGTAATATTGCTTAAGTCTTAAACAGGCCAGAAACGATGTACTCTGAGGTTATCAGTAAGTCTTAAACAGGCCAGACACGAAGTACTCTGAGGTTATCAGTAAGTCTTAAACAGGCCAGACACAATGTACTCTGAGGCATCTCCATCTAGGAGGCCTGTTCCATTACTATATGAATGAACCAGCAGGGAACATTTACTCCATTCCTATAGTCCTTCTGCAGAGATACGTTACTGTAACGAAGTACTTTTTTTGAGTATCTGTACTTTACTGAGTACTTATTTTTCGGACGACTTTTTACTTTTATCCGTTACATTTTAACACAAGTACTAGTACTTTATACTGAGTACTTTTCAAAATAGGCTCGTTACTTTTATTTTAATGCATGACACCGATTAAAATAATATTAGACCAAGGAATCTAGAAATACAGACGTGCGCGATGCGAGTGTGGTTTATTCACTGCTGACGGGTGAAATCTCGATGCATCGTTCGCGGAGTGCTTGCAACGGCAAAATCCATGGTTGCACCTTTTTTTCATGGTAAATTTCACCTTATCCTGTGTTTCCGAGGCGCATTGAACGTACCATCAGAAAAGGAAGGGAAAAAAAGGTCTCTCGCAGGCAGCGCACAGCCGCACACACAGTCAGTGAACAGAAGCTACCGTACGACCGTGCAGAGTAGACACGTTGAGACTGAGACAACAAACTGACTATAAAGAGCACCCGCGACTAACAGAACAAGAGAAGCACCACCTTTAGCTTTATAAAATAGCTATCCGAATTTGTCCGTCGATCAGTTGACTTTTCACTGTAGCTCTGCGTGCTGCTGGTAATGATCCACACTCCACAGCTGTTCTCACTGATTATCCTATGCGAATCTGCGTCGCGATCATCAATTTGTAATTAAAGAAAGCTTCTGCAGTCTGCACACACGTGTACAACAACAACAACGCCACAGCAGGGTGTACTGCTTGCGTTTAAAGTTGTTTACAACCGTTTCACAACTTTCCACTGTCCAGCTTTCCCCTGCTGTTCTCTGGGATAGAAGCCTTATGTATTTATATTCTGCAGCAAGACGGTGTCGCACGCCTAAAATTACAGATCCACAAACTCACATCTGGGCGTGGATGAGACGCGTTGTGAGCTTGTACATCTGCTATGTATTTAAAACGTTAATAATACATGCAGGCCAGGGACTTCAATGTTTTTCAGGTCAAGCCAAGGACCACTTAGCTGAGAGTGAGAGATCAAGCAGGGACCCCCACTATACATAGGCAATTATATTATAAAACTGTTGCAGATTAAACTAGACATAGACTTGTTTGACAGCACTACAAGTGTGACCTACCTGTAATTTTTGTTTTGTTTATTTGTTTCTTTTCTATTTATATGTTGGTAACATTAATTGATGAACGATAGGCTATTACATTTTAATCTCTTGTCAAAACTTCAACTTGACCTTTGAGATATAATAATTATACTATAGCGTATGATTATTAGTATTCTAACAATTCCACAATAACCAGCAGAGAGCAGACCCTTTGTTTACTTACAGAATTCTATAAGTTGGGTTGTTTGAGATGCAGAGCTATAATACTAACCTACAGTAAAACAATAAATTACATTGAAATGTAATGCATTTTTACATGTTTTGGGAAATTAATAGAGCTTTAATATAAATCATTTCTATTGTGATGAATCGCCATCAAATCGCATCGTATCGGTAGAGGGGTGAATCGTATCGCATCATATCAACAGGAGATTCCATGTATCGCTAAAGTATCGTATCGCTGGCAGTGCATCGAGATGCGTATCTAATCGTGAGATGAGACGAGATATAGTTTACACGTATTTGCGGAACCGAACCAGGCAGAAAAATGAGCGACACTGAGGAGGAAAGTGACATTGAAACGGTCAACACTGCAGACTCTACGCAGGACGAGCCAGACGAATCAGACGATCAACCACAACCAGCCAAATCAGTGTTTTTGGCAGGTGGGGCGAGATCATTTCATGGCGGCGACGAATCGTTGCGACCTATTGTTTACGCCATGACGTATTCTTCAATATGTCGCAGCGTAAACAATAATTCACCACAGCGTTAAGAATAAGCCGCAGCGTGAGGAAATCGCCGCAGCAGAACGCAATACGTCGCAGCGTAAACAATAATTCGCCGCAGCGTTAAGAATAAGTCGCGGCGTGAAGACTCGTCGCGACGTATTCTTTTACGCCATGGCTTATTTTTAAATATGTCGCAGCGTAATAGGAGTTATAGGCGTAATGGTTTAACTTTGTTTTTGTTTTTTTGCCTGCCGCGGTGCAGGTTATATATCCTAGTAGTACAATCTCGAAATTAATGGAGTCCTCTGCTAGTGTAACGGTTAGCGCTCTCGCCCCTATAGTCAAGGCCCCGTGTAGGAGAGCCGGTTCGAATCAGGCAAATGGCAAACTTTTTTTTTTTTATGTTTTTTTTTTAGCCTATATTGTGTATCATGTATACAGTGTGTGTGCGTGCGTATACAGTGTGCGTGCGTGCGTGTATGCGTGCGTGCGTATACAGTGTGTGTGTGTGTGTGTGTGTGTGCGTGCGTGCGTGCGTGCTTCATCGTATTTATTATTATTATTATTATTATTATTAATATGCAGGTACAGATGCATGCAGGTACAGATGGACAAACCAGGCAGTGCCAGTGGATACGGATCCAAGTAGGAAAAGAGATAAAATAATAATAATAATAAATACGATGAAGTATAAATATAAATAATAATAATAATAAATACGATGAAGCACGCACGCACACACACACACACACACACACTGTATACGCACGCACGCATACACGCACGCACGCACGCACACTGTATACGTACGCACGCACACACACTGTATACATACACAATATAGGCTAAAAAAAAAAAACATAAAAAAAAAAAAAGTTTGCCATTTGCCTGATTCGAACCGGCTCTCCTACACGGGCCTTGACTATAGGGGCGAGAGTGCTAACCGTTACACTAGCAGAGGACTTCATTAATTTCGAGAATTGTACTACTAGGATATATAACCTGCACCGCGGCAGGCAAAAAAAAATAAACAAAGTTAAACTATTACGCCTATAACTCCTATTACGCTGCGACGTATTTAAAAATAAGCCATGGCGTATTCCGTTCTTGCCATGGCGTATTCTGTTCTTGCCACGGCAAGTCCATATTACGTCTGGCGTATCCCTCTCGCCGCGGCTAATTGTTTACGCTGCAACATATTGAAGAATAAGCCATGGCGTAATGAAGAATATGCCATGGCGTAAAACAATAGGTCGCAACGATTCAACAATACGTCGCAACGATTCGTCGCCGCCACGAATTGATCTCGCCGTCTCTCGTTTTTGGTGGGGATCTTTTTAGTTTAATAGCCTTCGACGTATATGAGGTTACAGTTGGCTTTGCAAATCCGGTAAAAATACTTTTACTTTTACTCAGAAAGTACATTTCAGAGCCTATACTTTTTTACTTTTACTCAAGTAATTATTTGAATGACTACTTCTACTTTTACCAAAGTAGTTTTTTACACAAGTAATTGTACTTCTACTCGAGTACAGAATGTCAGTACTGAAAATCTCTGTCCTTCTGCCAGCCTCTGTGGACTAGAGTTCTCATCGGGTGATGAGATGAGAACTCTAGCACACATGCACACGCACACGCACACACCACCACCTGTGCCCCTGCGTGACTGTACCGCCCGTTGAGAAATATTACTTCTAGAAGTTCAACCTTTTTTAGGTGTTAAAGGTGTGCCCCAGGGGTCAACTTTAGGACCCCCTCTGTTTTCTATTTATGTGAACAATCTGCCATCAATTTTTAGACAGTTTTTCCCAGCTTTATGCCGATAATACACATATTTATTTATGCATATTTACTATTTATGCCGATAGTACACATCTAACTCCTTCAACTGTTTTGAAGGAATAAAAGTTAAATAGCGTTTGAGGTAAATAGGATAATTTAAATAAATACTTTTAAAAACCAGTTGAAGCCAGTGCTTTGAAGTGTCCATTGAAGTCTGTCGTACATTATGCAAAGGTGTGTGAGAAAAGGACAGCCAAGGACAAATCGACAGTCTATTGTATGCAGTGTTAGTGGAACAAGATCAGATTTTGAGGCATTTCGATAAACCACATCACAATAGTCGAATAGTGGAAGTACTAATAAAGCCAGTTTCTTGCGTACACTGAGTGAAAAGCAGTTTCTGGATCTATATAAAGCATTTATTCCGAAGTTAACCTTTTTTTTAACACATGGTTAATATGAGATTTGAATGCGTGTTCTAGGTCCAACCATACCGTGAGATATTTAATTTTTGCAAAGCCGTGCCATCATTACTTGTTATAGTAAAGGAATCTGTTATGGATTTGAGTTTAGGACTAGTACCAAAAATCATAATAAACCACTTTGACTTATTAAGCAGTAATTTATTATGTAAGAGCCAATTTTATCATATTTTCTTCATTTAATCCTAGACCTTTTTTTCATTAACTCTGCAGTCAAATGAGGCGTGGTTTCTGAATTGTGTGTTGTTAGCTTATCTTTGCTTATCATCCAGATAAAAATAACATGAAACAACTTGTTTCATGTTTTTTTATCTGGATGATAAGCAAAGATCGACTACATTTGTGTCAATATGCATCAGTAGCCTTTCCATGTCTACTTTAGTCTCATTTATATACTCTTTTTTTGAATAATTTTTATCCCACGATTTTGCTAATCATTTTTTCACCCACTACACTTCCTCTGCCAACCTGGGGGGGGGGGGGGCAGCGGACTGACCTCATGCTTCCTTCTATGCATGAGGAGTCCAAGCTGCTTCTTTCCCGGTTTCCCGGTCATTAATATGTATACGTATATAATATATACTGTCATGATATGTCAGTAGTTCATCAATCAATCAATCAATCAATCAATCAATCAATCAATCAATCAATCAATCAATGTTTGGGAAACACTCACCCATACCTACCTTCGGCCATTTAGATTTTTCTTGGTCATATTCTCCAAATCATAATAATAATAACTAAATAAATATTCACTAAACACCACTGAGCCAGAAAATAACAAAAAGCATGGTAAAATTGTGTGTGTGATTACAGCAACACTGAAACACATTGAAGGGTGGTTGTATTTATCAACGTAGTTTCAGGAGTGGAGACCAGCCTCTGCATAACACTGCCACTCTGTTCTCAACCACCTCCCCCGCCTCTACTCACTGGCCACGCCCCCATTCACAATCACCTGTATCCACTACACCTGCCTCCTCTCACCACAGCCAATCCCTGGTCAATCACCACAGTATAAATACACCTGCGATCGCTCAACCAAGTTGTTTGTTCTGCTCCACGACAGACCAATAAGCATGGGTTTTGACTCTTGAGTACAGCACTTGTAGATTGGCTATTTTCGCTATTTTTCAAATTTGCCATCCTCCTCCACCGTGCGTGCGTGCGTCCGTGCGTGTGTGTGTTTGTGTGTGTTGATTATCTTTTCTTACCATCCAGATAAAAAGAACATGAAACAAAAGATATGCATCAATGCATTAATACGGTATGCATCAGTAGCCTTTCCATGTCTACTTTAGTCCAATGTATAGTTATTCTCCACTGTAAGACAGGACAGACACTTTACTGTTCCTTTGGTTAGTATTGAATTTGGTAAACATTCCTTTTCTTTTAAAGCCCCTACAGACTGGAATACTTTACCAGCTAACATTAAATCCATCTCAACATTCCCAGTTTTTAAAAGTGCAATGTCTTCTTACTTTAAAGTTGTATGTTCTTGCTATCGGTAAATATGCCATTATATCACCATGTTTATTTCGTTATTTAATTATTTTATTTTGTATTACTATTATCATTATTTTATTTTTGCACTCACTGTATAGGACGTGGCGTTTTCATAATGTGTTCTATGATTTGATTAAATGCCGTAATGTGGTCTGCAATGTTTAGTGTTTTGTCTCGTCCATGTATGTTGTATGTAATTTGTTTTATTGTTTACATGTACAATAATGATTGTGACATGTATCTGTGTTGGGAGCCCCTCGAAAACGAGATGGTACATCTCAAGGGGTCTTTTTTCCTAATAAAGAAACTTGAATCATCATCATCTTTCACACATTTTGCACATGAAGCCTTTTAAAAGTGCGTGCGGTGGAATGTATACAAACCTGTATAACCTTCATTTGACTTCTAATTGTCTGCAAATCATATCATTGTTGAATAACACTTGAAAGTTATCGGCACAATTAACAACGCCAGTGGAAAACAGAAAAGGGCAATTAACTCCTGACCAAACAAATGATTTATCAGAATAACGAAGCCAGATCAAACATGTTTTACAGATATGGAGAGGAAGAGAAGGTATATAAGAGGCTTCTGGCCGTCAGTTAGTTGTACAGACGCACCATGGGCAAGCTTCTCATCTGCGTTGGTAAGTCGAGAAATTGCTGTTGAGGAAAACATTTTTCTGTGCAGAGCAGCAGAGGAAATGAACGGTATCTTTAGATTTACCATGAAACGGATCTACTTTTCTGTTCGAAATAGTTGTTTAACAATATGATTCATATAACTGATGATTATAATAATATGTAGAAGGATTTATGTGTCATATATAGATTAATAACCGGAGGATAAATCTTAGTGCTTGTCCTTACTGACCCAACCACCACTCCTTATTTTCCACTTTCTCTGGATCTCTCTCTCTCTCTCTCTCTCTCTCTCTCTCTCTCTCTCTCTCTCTCTCTCTCTCTCTCTCTCTGCAGGACTGGCTCTCCTGCTGCACGTGCAGCTAGGTAAGACTTGGTCCACTTGGTGTGTTACTCTCAAACGGCAAAAAAAAACAAAACAACAACAAGCCCTTATTTTGTCACTCGTCCCTTGATTGCAGGATCCTCCTACATCCTCTCATGTTACTTCACCAACTGGGGACAGTACCGTCACGGTGCTGGGAAGTACATGGTCACCGACATTGACCCGTGTCTCTGTGACCACATCGTCTATGCCTTCGCTGGAATAGACAAAAACATGCAGATCACGACCACTGAGTGGAACGATGAGTCTCTCATGGAACAGCTCAACGATCTCAAGAGCCAGTGAGCACACACACACACACACACACACACACACACACACATTCCGAAATTCTGATTATATTTTATCATGCACATGATCACAAAATCTAAGGCTATGTTTTTAGTCTCCCGGTTGACGTGATGTTTCAACCCTCCGGGCTGCTGTTGTGGGAAGATACATGCTTTTATCAAGCCATAAAATGTGCATCATGTCATTTTTAGATTTGAACCACTTTAACATTTAGTTCATACTCATATAGCGTGTCACTTCTATCTATTCTACATCTATTCTATGCTACATATCAGGCTGACACAAAGGTGTGAGGACTCAAAGTGATTTACATTTTTTTTTTGTTTTGTCCAGGAAATTCGATCTGAAGACCCTGCTGGCCGTTGGTGGATGGAACGTAGGAACTTCTCAGTGAGTATTAAACATGAAACCTCAGATACTGTAAAGGCACTCTTTCTTTGACTCTTTTGGATGAATCTCTCTCTCTCCATCTCTCTCTCTCTCTCTCTCTCTCTCTCTCTCTCTCTCTCTCTCTCTCTCTCTCTCTCTCCCTCTCTCTCTCTATCTCTCTCCCTCTCCCCCCCCTCCCCCCAGGTTCACAGCCATGATGTCCAGTCCTGCTAACCGTCAGACCTTCATCCAAAGCGTGATCAATTTCCTGCACCAGTACGGCTTCGACGGTCTGGACATCGACTGGGAGTACCCAGGCTCTCGTGGCTCCCCACCTGAGGACAAGGCTCTCTTCACCGTCCTGTGTCAGGTCAGCCTTCTATCACGTTACAAGACATAACCACCTTAATGGCACCCTTAAAATGTTGGAAATCTTTCTCTTCACCACCTCCCGTCTCTCTGCAGGAGCTGTTGGCTGCCTTCGAGACTGAAGCTAACGTCCAGTCCAGTCCAGCTGGCGATAATCGTCTGATGCTCACCGCTGCCGTCGCGGCCGACAAGGGAGTGATCGACGCTGGATACGAAGTTTCCCAGCTCGGGGCGTCAGTATAGATAACACACAAACATACAAACAAGTATTTGGCTGCATGGGCATTATAGGCTATATGAGTATGTGTGTCTGTTGAGCTCCTACAATTTTCAAACGCTTCCGTCATACAGTCTGGTGCAACGAAAGCTCTGAATATGATGCGACGCCTCCTTCCCCGCTGATACGATTCGTCTTCACAGTCGCTCAGAATCAGAAATGACAATTTAATAAATAGCATCCTTTAAGCAGTTTCCCCAGGCAGTGTGCGGTCGGTGCGGGACCTTAAAGAAAGAAAAAAAAGAAAATGATATCATAGATTTCGGAACAATTGGACCTTCCTGGTTGTCCTATGCACTTTCACTAATATTTTCTTCAAATCCCCCCGACTCCTGCACATCCTTTCATCACCAGTATCCTGGACTACTTCCATGTGATGACCTACGACTTCCACGGCCCCTGGGCGCACGTTACTGGAGAGAACAGTCCTGTGTGGCAGGGCCCAGCTGACAAGGGTGCCATGATCTACTTCAACGTGGTGAGTGTGGAGGTTCCTCGACATTCAAAACACAGTGAACCCCATTGGTTTCTAGTACAGACCCGGACCGCGACAGACACGTTTTCGGCTACATTAAATCCGATGGCGGCGGGCATCTTCAGAGCAGAATCCCGAGAAACATACCGAATTTCATAATTAACCTCGTCGCCATGAAACCGCGGGTTATCATAATTACCCTTTGATAGCCGAACCCGCGGCGCCGCAGGTTTATAACTTTATATCAAAATGGACCGGCAGAAGCCAAGCACATACCTCTTTAATCTCTATACCTCGCCCAGGTTGCTATAGGCAACCTTCAGTGTCCCTCCAGGCACAAGGCGAAATGCGTGCGCACTAGTGTTGCGCGGGTCAGGGTTTTTTATGACACGCAGGTCCCGCATGAATTAATAATTTGACTCACCGTCCGTCGCAGACATAGCCTACAGTAGAGTTATGCCAAACAGGACGGGGAAAATAAATGTGTGCTGAAAGGCTATGCTGTATATTGTTTCCTTGTCCAAATTATAGAACTACGCTATGAACTACTGGAAGAACCAGGGCGCCCCAGCTGAGAAGCTGCTGGTTGGTTTTGCCACCTACGGTAACACCTTCAAACTGGCTTCCTCTTCCAACACCGGTATCGGTGCTCCAAGCACTGGACCTGGACCTGCCGGTCAATTCACCGCCACGCCTGGAACCTGGGCCTACTATGAGGTATTTAACTCACCCTGGAACCTGGGCCTACTATGAGGTATTTAACTCACCCTGGAACCTGGGCCTACTATGAGGTATTTAACTCACCCTGGAACCTGGGCCTACTATGAGGTATTTAACTCACCCTGGAACCTGGGCCTACTATGAGGTATTTAACTCACCCTGGAACCTGGGCCTACTATGAGGTATTTAACTCACCCTGGAACCTGGGCCTACTATGAGGTATTTAACTCACCCTGGAACCTGGGCCTACTATGAGGTATTTAACTCACCCATCGCCAATTGCGCCTTTTGACGCCTATTCTATAAAAAAAGGACAAAAAGTAAAAAAAAAAAAAAGGCTGCATTTTTCATATTACAACAAACATTCAATGAAATCCTATTGCAATATCGCTAGGCTGAGAGAAGAGATTCCACTTTTCCCACTTTTTATAGAATTTATCCTCTTGTATGAATGTTAGTTTTTCCATGGAATACAGTTCCTCAATAATGTCCATCCAATGATCTTTCGTTGGTGGATCCTGTTGGTACCAGCGTCGTGTGATTGCTTTTTTACTTGATGCTAAGAGGATCTTGATTAAATATTTATCATGTATTAGAAACTCTTCAGGATATTCACTCCAAGGTGGAGTGAATATCCTGCCAGTATTTCAGAATTTTAGGACAAGACCAGAAAATATGAGCGTGGCCCGCCCCCTTGTGGCCACACTGTCTCCAGCATGGCTGATCTGTTTTCAGTTGTCTTGATTTCATTTTGGGAGTAATACAAAATCTCAAGTTCTTCCAACAGAATTCTCTCCACATTCTTGAGTTGGTGGATCTAATTTGTGTTTTGCACATGTTTGCCCATTCTTCTGATGTGATGGTAATCTCCTTGACGCCTATTTTAATATCAATTGATTACGGTGATCAACTGTGTCCAGTATGCCCTCATAACTCTCCGGTAGCGGTCAGCTGGAAACCCCCCCACCCCCACCCCTTTTTGAACACTAATTTATTGGATTATTTTTGTGTCAAAACAAGCTCGATTTGCCTCATTTTCAAAAACGATATGATCCTCGCTTATAAAAAGTATGTTTTTTTACTCTATATGACACTTATATTTGATATTTGCAGTCGCCGTTAAATATCAGATGTTTTCTTATAGGTGGAAATGTAGGCAAAAGGTGACGTGCATTCACCAAAACAAACTGCACATAAATAGACTTGTACAGCCATGTCAGACGCAGAGATTGTACACGTCTCCAGTGCAACAACAAGCTTTTGCGTTCTATATAGAAACGAATACGTACAGTATAGATTTCACATTTGTTTCTAATGGCTTCATTCAGATCTGCCACTTCCTGAACCAGCAAGGAGTCACAGACGTCTGGGATGTCGCCCAGCAGGTGCCTTACGCCTACAACAGCCAGACCTGGGTTGGATTCGACAACGTTGTCAGCTATCAGGGCAAGGTGCATAGCAGCATTTCACATAATCGCTCAGATTTGTAGACACTACTAGTTACTTGCGCGAGCAGAGCGGCACAAGTACTGTATTCGGCTGCGTATGTCCAGGATCAGGGAATGTGTATTTCTTTGGTGGCGTCTCTCGGCCAATCAGAGCGTAAGTTTGCAGCTTGCTGCGTATGTCGGTGGCCCCTCGAACCGATTGGTTTGGGGCCGTGTGTTGGTGGCGTCGTTCGGCCAATCAGGGATTGGGTGATGACGTAACTATGTATGTTTATCTAAAAACATGTGTGACATGTGTGGATGACGTAACAGATTTAAGTTATTTATGAGGGAGGAAGTTGACAAGCGTCAGATATAAGTTGCGTGCTCTGCTCGTGCACAAGTAGGCCACTCATGGCCAACCTGTGTGCGAAGCCCAAGGTGGCAGCTCGATAAGAGTGCATTTCTAGTTCCTGCTTTTGTCATTTATTTTAACGCACTGGTAGGCTACAGGTTGGCTGGTACACTGTTACAGGTACAGGTTAACTGGTTACTGTTAACTGGTACAGGTTGACTGGCTGAAGAGGAGTGGTTTTGGTGGAGCCATGGTCTGGACTCTTGACCAGGACGACTTCAGTGGCAATTTCTGTGGCCAGGGAAAATACCCTCTGATCAACGCCCTCAAGAAGGGCCTGGGAACCGGAGCTTCTGGCAACATGACGCACACACGCGTGGGCGCACACACGCACGCACGCACGCACGCACACACGCACGCACGCACGCACACACGCACGCATGCATGCACGCAATACAAACTTCAGATTGATCATGGGGAAAGGTAGCAGAGAGGGGCAGTTTAGTGACAAGAACACACACCCTCAAAACTGTTTAGAGATTGCTACCATACCGTGAGAGTCAGGATTGCTAAATTGGAGTAAAAGACATTGCTGGACCCAGGAAACGGTGCAGAGAGGGCAAGCAGCATCAAAGCTGGGCTATAGAACCAGGCCGTATACATCTTTGCCTGTTTCTGATGTGTTAAGTACTTGACCTCTGGCTATGCTCCTACACAAGTCTGATTGTTCAGATAATGGATAACAGTCTACAGTATAGTGGGTTATTGGGTTAATTCAGCGGTGACAATTCTACGTCGGCCTATTTCTAGTACAGAGTTCCACCTCTTGAGACATAATCCTCTTCTTCCTCCACGTGTCATGCAGGCTGCAGGCCCATGTGGTAAATCTAGCTGGCTGAGATGGTCCAAGACCACAACGCAGGCCCATGTGGGTGGTGGGAAGGACCTGCTCCGTAACAGTTCTGTCTACTGATCACTGATGGAAATAAAACTGTACAATTCAAAACACCTGTCCAAGTTATTATTGGGATCCGATTGTTTTTACTTCCGTTACTTTTTGCAGTTCTTAATAATAATAATAATAAACTGCATATACTAGTATGCATGTAAGAAAACAAGAAATGAAGATCAATTATTACCATCCAAACTAAATAAATACTGAATGTCTGTCCATCTTCCTCGGTACTGTAGCTTCTGCCAGGGCTTCTGTGAACCGGGGTAGCCTCGCGTATAGGCTATAGCCAGACAACATCACTGCGTTGTATTGCAAAGGCAGCTTCGTCTGGCAACGCGAGGCTGGTACCGGGAGTCACCAACACTGGCCGGTGGGGCAGTGATCAACCGCTGCTGCCCATGTTTTCTGTGTAGTTCCAGGCTTTCATTAGTGCCTTCATTGCACCTCCCGTGTTCCTCACACGCAGTACTGTATATAGGCTACCGCTTATTTTATTATTATAGTTTTTCACTATCAATAAATATATATTTTTAAAGATTATTTAAAATATATTTATTGATAGTGAGGTGAAGATAGACAGGAAATAGGAAGGGGAGAGACATGCAGCAAAGGTCATCATGAATGGGGCTCGAACATGCAACGCGCTGTGAGCCAAGAGCCTTATATGTGGCATGCGCCTGGATCGCTGGCCAGCAGGCGTCCCCAGTATACCGTATTTAGTGATCTCCACAGGTGTCCCAGCCTAGCCAAGGTCATGAGTCCAATACTGAGGCTCCAACCGTTCAAGCTTTTGGGTTTCATATAGCTTTGCCATTCATCGTGCGTGCATGTGTGTGTGTGTGTGCGCGTGCGCGTGCGCGTGCGCGTGCGCGTGTGTGTGTGTGTGTGTGTGTGCGCGTGCGTATGTATATGCACCCATGTTTGCAGGGGCACAGAGGGTGCCAGATTTCATAGGGAAGTGTATAATTTACACTCATCTGAAGTATTCTTTCCCCCCACTGTACTTGCGTCAACACAGCCATCACATACTAACATAATTGCGAACGCAGTGAGCACTTACTATGAGACCTAGCAGATCATGTCTGTGTGTGTGTCCCCCTTTGTGCCCATATATGGAGCTGAGTGATTTGTTTGTGATTGATGCAACACACTCCATATTTGGACGTATAGCTGCTTTGGGGACTCCTTATATGGTTATGGCTAAGTTAAAAACTTAACTTAAAAATAACTTAACTTAAAAAAATAATAACTTAAAAATAAATCTTAAAAAAACCCAAATATCTACGAGCTGCGTTCACTTCCCGCGTTTGCGCGTCTTACTGGTTATATTACTAATATGTTGAGAAACAGATGTATGACATAATCATAATAATCAATAAAAATAAAACAAATGCTTGAAATATTTCACTTTGTGTTGAATCTATAGACTATGTGCATTTGTTTTACATTATGGGGAAAAATGAACTTAAAGGCCAATGACGGCTGCCAATACTGTATGCTGTAAGAAGATGATGATGATGATGATGATGATGATAATTACTCTCTTCATCTTCATGCTGTAAATATAATATTTTGGGGAATTGATTAACACTCAGCAAGTGCATGCCATGAAGACATAAAAACTGGAAGGAAGGTATAGACAAGAAATAACATACAGTCCCAGTCGCTTTGAATGTGATCACCATTTATTTTATTTCCATCAGTGATCGCTTTGTTTATAGACATGGAATGTCACGGAGCAGTTCTCGCTTGGGCCATAGCATAGCAGCGTGGTTTAATTTGCATTTAACCCATTTTGGTTTTAGCATCATGTTGTGCTTTAGCTATTGAAAAATAGCAGATCTACAAGCTCATAGCGCGCCACCGAGTGTCGCACTACGAGCTTGTAGGTCTGCTATTTTTGAAAAATCGAAGAATGGGAAAACTGTCAGGATGTAGAAGACATTTTTAGAATCTGATCTCAGGTCAGAATGGGTTAACAGACTTATTTACAACCCAGCTCCAACGACACACCCAGAGAAGGACCGTCTCTCTAAGCCCAGTTGCAGCACGTGCAGGTGGTGTCGAACACGGTGCCGGCGGGGCACGACTGTGTGATGGTGTTCCCGGATGTCTATAAATGTTTTGATGATTTGAACAATGTGGACCCTGTTGTAAACAAGTGTAATGTTTAATTGGGTCGTCCACTCACAGTTAACAGTCTTTGTGCTTGAAATGTCAAGTTTGTGCTTGAAATGTATTGTAATTCTGCAAACTGTTAATAAATATTTAAATCAATCAATCAAAAAACTCCTTCTCACCGCCACCAACACTAGTGTAGCCTCGACCAGTCGACTAAAGAGTCATGACGCGATAGCAGCACCGTATAGCCTACACTAGAATGCGCCTTTGTCTGTGTCAACATCTTGTCACTCACTTGTCACTCTCACGCCCACTTCGCCAACCAAGAAATAGAGGACTACAGGCCTTTAAATAGTGTGTCTCCTCTAGGGACCGCCCAAAGCCCCGGAAGGAATTAAAGTGACTCCTGACGCGACACCCAAATGACGCCTCCACGCCTGACAGTGTGCCTGCGCTGAGACTAACACAAATAGACACACACAGGACACTGGCAGGGGCCGTGACAGGATTAGCTCGAGTAAGAATAAATGGAATATTGTTGTAATGTATTTGCTATAATACAATTCCTATGATGCATAGGATTATTTTTTTATTTGCACATTTAAAAAACAACACATTTGGAACAACAACATATTGTAGGGTGAGATTTAGAAAAGCCTGTGGGGTTTATAAGGTTAATCAAATTTAACAAAAATGCAAATAAATCATAAAAATCAAACGTAAATTATTTGGCAACATAAATGTAATACAACAAGGGATACACTGAAAAAGTAAAAATACATAGTAGAAATGAAACGTGTATGTGTAGTGTGTGTGGAAGAGACTGACATTGAATTGTTACATTTGATTTATCAAATGGTTCTACGTTCATATTTAAAATGATTTAGTGAAGATAGACTTTGATGACATCACAGTATAGAACATAGAAGTGGGCATGGTTTTATGGACCCACTGAAAAAATCGTCCATTCATAGAGATTTACAAAATTATTTAACATTTATTTAAAACATATATGTATATTTAAATGTATTAAAATATTTATATCAATTATTTTAAGCCTAGAATCAAGCCTTCCAGGATATTGGTGAATGATGACCATAACACCTCTGATTCTGTGAATAAATCCAATGTAAATCGCTAAACATAGAGCATTTATTAAATGTAGTATATGATTAAATATGCAATCTTGTTTTTGTTTGTTTTCTCACAGAAGTGTATGGTCATGACTCACCAGGATCCTGGATGGATTGATTCTAGGCTTAGAATAATTGATATAAATATTTTAGTAAATCTCTATGGGAGAGTTTTCAGCTCTAAAACTGTTCCATAGCTGCTCCCCATGTATTACACTGTACGATGGCTCCCCCTAGTGACCGTTTATGGTATGTGCACCGTCTACGCTCCAGACTACAGCAGGGCTGGCGTGCATGTGCACAACCCTTGGATACACTGTTCCCACACCTAAGCCAAAAGCTAAATTCCAATACCCAAAATCTCGGCTACTCGCTCACTCCCACTCGGTCACTCGGGGTCATTCCAGCGTGGCACAGAAAACACTGCTTGAAACCCGATACATGCACCCCCCCCCATCCACCGGCGGCTGAGTCGCTGACCCAACACACACATGCACGCACTAAGTGAAAGGACCACAACAAGCCACTGGCTTTATTGCGTTGTGTGATATAAGCATAATAAAAGTAGGATTTATAAATTAGGCCGGCTATATTGTGCGCACCTCAAAAGCTATAGTTAATTCATCTCTGTGCATGCCTGAATGCACAGACTGCTATGAATGACTGTCATGGCTGGCTCTTGCCATGACAAAGATGAGGAGCAGGAGACAGTCAAAGTTGAACAAAGTATATATTTATTGTAAAACATTAACTTAAATAACTGAACTGGAGAACATAATCAAGCAACAAATCCTATAAGGTGTGGAGTCAGTAATCAGTGGTGTGGTGGTGATGGATGTGTGGAACATGGTGTGGTGTGTGTGTGGATGGAAATAATAAGGTGGACATAATATCAGTAGAACATGGAGTCAAGCAGGGAGTGGAGGCACAGACAGCAGGTCTGCCTCCTCTGGATCTCTCTGAGTGAATGGCAGGGACATTGCTTTTATAGCTCACTGGAGGCACCGGGCCCAGGTGCTCTCCAATGAGCAATCAAGACGTGCCCCACCCAGGCTCACCTATAGGGAGACAATTAGGCAGGTGCACCACTACACATACTGTGTGTCTATAATGTGTGTGGGGCATCACCCCCCCCCCCCCCCCCCTTAAAGTCCCAACTTTACATGAAATGAATGGACTACAAGTTAATCAAACACATAAAAAATACAAAATCAACTACCGGTAAGTGCACTTTATATCAATCAAATGTACACAAGGTTAATTAACGTAAAATTCCATTAACCAAATGATTTTACATTTTACATTTAAGTGCATTATATCCATCACATTTACATAATGTTAACATTAGCTTTTACCATGGTTTTCCTACATATTAAAATACTTAACAATGCAACAAGGCTTACCAAACAAGTATCCCCCTGTATGCTATACCCATAAATACCTGCCTCCCCACTTTGCCACACCATCCTGCCCCCAGCCTCAGCAACCTTGTATACAGGAGCGATTTAAGAGAGCCGGAGACAGGATAGTCTATAATGAGGAAAACAAGATATTTACGCAAAATAGGTTAACACATTATTCAAGGTAACGTTAATATGTTGAACTCAATAACACTCAGCACCCTGGCCCTGCAACACCCTGGACTCTCCTCCCCCCTCAATGACTGGATCTGATTTTTAGCTAGCAATTACGGCCACCAGGGAGCAGGACAGGCCAGAGGTCACAACCCAGGTGCACTAAAAAAAACAGAGACACCAAGTATTAGAGATCATCATGAAGCACCATAAATATACACACCAAATAGTTCGTCCTCTACTCAGTCACTGCCATTGACTGAGCAGAAGGACACATGGTGACTGACTGACTACTCATAGCAAAGCCTTAACAGGTTTACATGACACAACTGAGTTGCTTTGTGTAGATTAGGAGTGGAAATTATGTAGCTGGCTTTAGACACACGCTCGACAACAGTGTATGGCCCCATGAGCCTTGCTTGGAAAGGCAAAAGAGCCAACACATGTTCGCCGGGTCTGAACTCCCGACGTTCAGCCCGTCGACCAACTGAACGCTTCCTTTTCACTTTAGAATTTACAATGACATCTTCGGTAGGCTCAGGAGAACCCGCCCGATTTAACAGTGCTGGTGATGACACATTTCCCCACACACTTCCCCCAGCATGCATGTTACCCAGGAGAACATCAACCCCAGCCACAGGTAACGCCGTGCGCAACGCCACCTCCACCTCGCCCTGAACCAGACCACACTCGAGATCTAGCTTGTGTATAGGAGAAGGGATTGTGGACATGCCCATACCACGGCTCAACATGACACGCCCTGTAGCCGACTGTGAAGAGAATGGTAGGACTGAGTCAAGAACATACGTGCCCTGCGCCGCTGTGTCTCTCAGAACTGTCACAGGCACTTTTTCCTGTGAGCCCACAAGAGAGATAAACCCCCTTTCCACAAACGGTCGATACGCCTCATCTACACCGCCGAGACTACTCCCGCTCTCATGTAAAGGACTTACCGACCTCACATATGACACCGGCGCACAAGCCGCAGTTGACTTCACCTCTGTTGTTTCTCTTTGTTTCCATGTGTAACAGTTTGGTTTGATATGACCTCTCTTTCCACAAAAGTGACATGTTCTGTCACCGTCACGAGCAGCCCAACTTTTCCCGTCCTCCGTGTTAACATTTCCCTTGAAGGGTGCGCCGCGACCGCCGTCCCCATGGCTGGATTCAATGTTCTCCCCATGCGTAATTTGGGCACCCCGTGGGTCCCAGTCTCGGTGCGTCAACACATACTGATCAGCCAAAGCGGCAGCTTCTGCTACAGTTTTAACCTGCTGTTCCGTGAGATAAGTTGCTATCTGACTCGGAATTGCATTTTTAAACTGCTCTAGCAGTATCAAATCACACAACCCCTCGCATGTGTCCCCACCTGCAGCCATACGCCAGCGGTTAAAGTTAATCACAGATTCACGCGAGAATTCCAAATATGACTTTTCGTCACCTTTTCTGTTATTCCTAAAGCGCTGACGATAACTTTCAGGTACCATCTCATACGCCTTAAGAATAGCAGATTTAACAGTTGCATAGCTTAAACAATCAGTCACTGATAACGCTGAATAAGCCTCCTGCGCCCTCCCCGTAAGAACACACTGCAGCATCACAGTCTGGTCTGCGTCAGGCCAACCTCTTGAGTCTGCCAGTCTTTCAAACAGTGAAAAGTTTCAGGTTCCCTCTCGTTGAATTTAGGCATCAACCTCGAATTACCCACCAAATCAAACTGCCTGTTTTCTGAACTAAGGGCTCTCCCTCCACTGTTCAAAAACGCCTGATCCATTTTACCCGCTCTCACCAGCTCCAACTTCTCCCTCTGCAAGTCAAAACTCATTTTCTCCATTTCCAGTTTAACTTTCTCCCTCTCAGTTTCACCCTGATGTCTCGCCCTATCCATATCCAACTGGATAAGCATAAGCTCCTTTTGTTGTTCAAACGAAAAGCTCGGATTTGCCTGTACACTTTTAATAGGTAGTGGCTCATGAGCAGCGCCACCCTCCCCTGTTTCCTCAGGCTCCGACGGCAACACCTTTGCGTCTTCTAACTCGGCCATTAAGATTAACTTTAGCAGTCTGCGTCTCCTGTCCCCAATGTCGATGCGGTAGTGGTCAGCAATCTCGAACAACTGTTCCTTTGTACAGTTATTTAAAAAATCAACTGACGGCGACGCCACAAATTCATCCATCGTAACGTTGGATGAATGCACACAAGTCCTAATAACACACAGATAGCAACTTTAACCAGAGTAATCAGGAGTGTCCCCTACCTGCCTACCCAAAACTTCTCTAACTCAACCCTAGCTCTTCATGGGGTTCGGCAGGGCTACTGATGCACTGAATATACGCTGGGGACAACGCAACCGTTTTAAAAATTACGCTGTCAGCCACGTACTGTGCTCCCGAGACAACTGCTACTACTGCGTTCCCCCAACACTACAAGAAAAATAATAAATCCACAAAAGTTTAAAGAAACTCAGTGGCTAAGCCTGACATGGGACAAAAGCAGTAGCTCCTGTTTGAATACTCAATAACATTAACCATCGATGTGTCACAACACTTATGCACCTCATCCAATTACCTCCATGCTCAATAGAAAAACTGGGAAATCAAAAATATACTTTAACGGCAACGGAACGCCAAACAAAAGACCGCACCCGCCCGCACCGCCAAACAATTTGAAATCCGTGTCACAAAAGACAAAAAGGGAATCCCGAGCCAGGTTTCCCACCCACGCCTCTGATTGGCCCAAATGTACCATACGTCACAGGGAAAACCCCAATTTACTTCAAGACCGGCTATCAAAACCGTGCGCGCATCAACCAATAGGCTCTAGTAGCCGCTACTAGAACTTAGTTTAAATTTGGAAAATTGTAATACTCACTTTTGGACGAGCCCCCATTTGTCATGGCTGGCTCTTGCCATGACAAAGATGAGGAGCAGGAGACAGTCAAAGTTGAACAAAGTATATATTTATTGTAAAATAGGCCTAGACATTAACTTAAATAACTGAACTGGAGAACATAATCAAGCAACAAATCCTATAAGGTGTGGAGTCAGTAATCAGTGGTGTGGTGGTGATGGATGTGTGGAACATGGTGTGGTGTGTGTGTGGATGGAAAGAATAAGGTGGACATAATATCAGTAGAACATGGAGTCAAGCAGGGAGTGGAGGCACAGACAGCAGGTCTGCCTCCTCTGGATCTCTCTGAGTGAATGGCAGGGACATTGCTTTTATAGCTCACTGGAGGCACCGGGCCCAGGTGCTCTCCAATGAGCAATCAAGACGTGCCCCACCCAGGCTCACCTATAGGGAGACAATTAGGCAGGTGCACCACTACACATAGGGCCTGATTCATTAAAAAGAAATCCGCCACCGTTACACTGTGGCGGAAACAGATATCGTATTTATCCGTCCGATCAAGCTACGTTGAGATGACGTGTTATTCAGAGAGCGGTGTGTACCACAGGTGCGCTGGCGTATCGCAGGTGTATGTCATACTGAATGCAGCCGGTGCAAAGTGATCGGAAAAGCACCCGACAACCTCATTTGCATTGATCCACGCCCAATTTCATACCATAAAAGGTCTCAAACATGACTCAGCAGTTTGTGAGATCAGCTGGCACCATGGCGGCGAGAATTAAGAAACGCAACTACAGCGCTGTAGAAATAGAAGTACTTTTGGACGGCGTAGAACGCCACAAAAATATTATTTTTACCAGCGTCAGCAGTGGCTTTAGCAATGTGACCAAGGCTGATTGTTGGAAGGAGATCACACAAGAAGTGAACTCCGTCAGTGCTGTGGCGAGGTATGAAATATGAATATAGGCCTAGCCCCTTCTATTAATTTGATACACGCATATGGACCACAAACAAGCCCTTTATAGGGCTTTTATGTATATACTTTCTGCACCATTGTATTATCGTAGGCCTACTATAGGCTTATTTGCAAACCGAAAATGTTTATTATTTAATAAAGGACATTGACGGAGGTTAAAAAGAAATGGAGTGATCTTAAACTAGATGTCAAGAGGAGGCTGACCAGGCAGCGCCAGTCCATGGGTGCTACTGGGGGGGGTCCGGGCGACGCACCACCACCGTCGCCCATGGACGAAAGGATCAAAGCCATAATTGGTACCAGTCTACTTTTTTATATCCATATACAGTTACATTTGTGCGTGATTGTTTATTTTCTATAGGTCTACCATTAAACAATACACAATTATCTTATAGGAGAGGTGGCGTTGTACGGTATCCCAGCCGCGGGCGGCATGGATACCGATGCCTTGGATGTTGACCTCCAGCTGAATGAAAGTGATGGTAATTAAACTATAGGCTTGCATTTAATCAACACATTATAGACTTGAACTGTCCTGCATGCTTATTCTTTGATATTGACACTCTATTCAAGCAGCATTGCACCATAAAAATGTAGATTAATATACGATGTTATTAAACAAGGAAAAGGGCACAATAAATAATTGTAAATAATATTTATTTGGGAAAACGGCAAAAAAAAAGGCACATCAAATGACGATCTTATTTTTTTCTTAGATTCTGCTTCCGTGGCGTCGGCGTCCTCCAGGGCGTCCTCTCGGTGCTCCAGAGGCTCCACCACCTCAGCTCGCACACGGGCCTCGACCCCCGCTCGGGCTCGGCGCTCCACCAACACCACCACCCAGGCCTCGCCTGCAGGGCCACCCGCTCCCGCTCAGCGCTCCACCAACACCACCACCCAGGCCTCGCCTGCAGGGCCACCCGCTCCCGCTCAGCGCTCCACCAACACCACCACCCAGGCCTCGCCTGCAGGGCCACCCGCTCCCGCTCGGGCTCAGCGCTGCTCACCACCACCGGCTGCTGACGACGAGGTGCCCTCTACCTCAGCAAATGCTCCTGGTTCTGCAAGAACCAGAGTTCGGCGAGCCTCGGAGGCTGCCCCCGTGGCTGACCGGGACGCCCGGGTGGAAGTAATTTCAGCCGAGGTCTTGCAGAACCAGGAGCATTTGCTGAGGGCGGTGGAGAGGGTCGCGTCCGTCGTGGAGGAGGGTGTGAGGGCGGTGCAGAGGGGTGTGGGGATTCTGGACAGGATTGCCACAGCCCTCGAGTCCATAGCCACTGCCAGGAGAAATGAATAATTGAATAAATTAAACTATAATCAAATGTTGAATTTGCTTCATGTGTCTACTTCTTCAAGGTTATTATAGTTAAACTAACGAAGTAACAAACTGAAGGGGGAAACTAATTACAACGAAAACAAAATGGATACGAAACTGTATATTGTGTAACTATTTCCATGTTATCAAGAAACAAACTGGCTATATCAAATCCGTTAAACTATTTAAAACTAATTAACTGAATTAGAGACGAAAAAACGTAAACTAAAATGATAAATTAAATTAAACTATATTCTGTTAGGGTTTAGTGAGATAGGACACAAAATCAGAACTCAGGACCAGGATTCAACAAACTCAGATATTTATTTCACAAAAACAAAAATAGGCTTGGGGCTGTAGGGCTATGTAGAGCTGGTCGGCAGGCAGGCAGGCAGGCGGCGTAGAACACTGGGGGCACAAGGAGACGAGGAATTAGAAAAATGATGATTGCAGGGAAAAAACAGAAAACCAACAGAGAAACAGCCCGCCCATAACAGTCATCCTTACTTCAAAAACGAGCGATCAGTTGTTGGCGCAGGGCCAGTCCTGGCATGTTTGCCTCTGCGCCAATGGGTGGGTCCACTGGCATGTCTGCAGGTGGGGGCAGTGGTGCTCCCTCTGGAAGGGGCACACCGTTGACTTCTGCTATATTGTGCAGCACGCAGCAGGCCATGGTGATTTTGCAAACCTAAATAGATGGGAACAAATTATTAGACTGAACAAAACCTGTTCTGTTATAGCATGCCTTAATCCGTTTTCAGCTCATGATGGTTTACTGTGTGTGTGTGTGTGTGTGTGTGTGTGTGTGTGTTTGCGTGTGTTTTATTTATTTAAATACCTTATCGGGCTTGTACAGGAGCGTCCCTCCTGCCGTGTCCAGGCATAGCCAACGGCCTTTCAGCCTCCCGATGGCGCGCTCCACCACTGACCGGGTTCTGACATGGCTGTCGTTATATGCCCTTTCTTGTGGAGTAATCGGCGTGAAAAGTGGCGTCATCAGCCATGTTGCCACGGCATATCCTTTATCACCTGCATAGAGAATGAGATAGATATGGTTAGCCATATAGGCCTACAATCCAGTCAATTTAATTTCCATGAGCCAAGTGAGGGGGAATGGCACTAAATATATATACAATTGAAAAAACACTCACCAATGAGCCATGCGTCTCCAGCAGCCCCCTGTGCGAGACGCATGCCAACACTGCTATTTTGCAGGATGAATGAATCGTGGCTGCCGCCCCCCCAACGGGCAACCGCATTTAAAAAAATCATGTTGGCGTCACAAATTAACTGGACATTAATGGAGTGGTACCCTTTCCTATTTAAATACGGGAATGGGTCCTTGGGTGCCCTGATGCGCACATGGGTGCAATCAATCGCCCCAATTATGTTGGGGAATCCTGCGGTGGAATGAAAGTCCAGTTTTATTGTTCGCTGTTGTTCAGCTGTGAATGGGAAAGAAATGTAGCGGGGAACCATACGGAGGATGCCGTCCAGCACTTTGGGGAGCGTGCGGCTGAGGGATGGCTGGGATATCCCGGACCGATCGGCCACCAAACGTTGGAAGGATCCGGTGGCCAAGAATCCCAATGCGCAGAACACCTGCACGTGTGCAGGGATGGGATGTGACCTATAATAATAATAATAATAATTAATAATGGTAACAGGCTTCATTTATTTTATATGCATTGTAAACAAATAACTGCTGCAGGCATGGTCTAAATCTGGGCAAAAATAATCCAATTGAAACCATTTTTCTAAACATTTTAATTCGAACCTGTTTGTTTGTCTGGTCAGCTCTGGCTCCAGGGCAGCACAGAGCTCGACCAAGCAGTGCCTCGGTAGACGGAACCGGCACCGTAGCCACTCGTCGTCCTCTTCGAAGAAATTGGCCCGGTCCCGGAATACCCTCTCTCTCCTCATTGCACGGTTCGCCAAATAGTCAAGCAGCAATAAATCAGCCATTATTCTTTCTTCGTATAATCGTATTAGCTTCTTCTCTTCTCTTCACACCGGTTTGACGCTGCTCCCCGGGGTTCTTATATAGTGCCATTGATCACTTAGAACAAGCTGGTCCTGATTAGCGCACATTTTTTATTTATTTATTTATTTTGAGAGAGGCTTCTGAGAGTGAGCATGCTAGAAATATCCTAATAAATAATTAAAAAGTTGTTAAGCTTGCATGCAGGGGCAGTTTCTGTATTACTCTAGGCTAACTTGCCTATAGATGCATGCATATAGGCATACAAGTGCACTCCTTTTATATATATATAGGCTTTCATTTTTTTAATGTGCTGATCGACCAATATGTTGGGGACACATGCTTACATATTTTATCTGAGATTTGGGAACAATTTATTGATTCAGCATGAAGACTAAAGCCTTCTGAATAAATCTCACGTGTATGCTTCCGCAAATGTCTCCCGTCTGGGCCGTCTCCGCCACCTAAAGACGTCCCGTGGGAATTGACGGAGTTTCCGACCAACGTACGTGAGCGTCAAGTTCACGGCCATTTCCATGAATTCCAAATTAATGTGGGAAATCCACGTAAATGCTTTCCGCTAGCTTCACGTCATGTTATCACCGTAAACGCCGTTGTGAATCAGGCCCATACTGTGTGTCTATAATGTGTGTGGGGCATCACAATGACGGTGACAAAAATGTATTTATTTATATGTGGACTGAACTGAATATGTAAGTCAGAGAGACTATACCTAATTCCTGTTATAGTGTCCGTTATTTGCAAAGACCGTCGGAGGAGGATGACTGTCGGAGGAGGGGGGGGGGGGGGGGTGATTTATACGTGTGCGCATCTGCGCATCCTGGCGCTTATTCATTATTTCAGGAATAAATAGCCTTGCCTTGCACATGTTACCAATACATACACATTGGCCTCGGTTACATGCACAAAATGATGAATTGTTTATTCTGTAGACTGTACGGCTCTGTTCGGAGTTCCATGCAGTGATCCAGTTGTGTGACACTGTATTGTTCCACCACTTTTGCTTTGGCAATGTAAACGTATGTTTTCCCATGCCAATAAAGCCCTTTGAATTGAATTGATACAGTACATGTCATTAGTGATCGCGGAATGTGCCGTCGCTTTGAAATGACAGCGTAGTACATTCCGATTCTCGAATCCTCTCCTCCTCCTCTCCTGCTCGCTGGGGGCGGAGCCGAGGAGCGAGTGGAGGACGCGAGGAGAGTGAGCGAGTGTGAAAGTTGCGGTATTGGAATTTAGCTATAGAGATTCTATAGACGAATCCAGGAGTGGGTCTCATGGTCGCAGCTTACGTATTTCCTGTAGGCGGACTCGGCATAGCTGCGGGGTTTAAACCCTCACCTCACTCTTCTACTATAGTGAACGGCAGAGTAACTGATGTTAGTCTGCCTCAAATGTTACTCTTTTACCTGCTTTTTACTAAACACTAACATTACAAAGATGCCCAGAACATCGGGATGAACCTGTGTAGTTTATGGCTGCTCCAACAGTAGTGGGTTGATATAAAAATAAAAATAAACGGAATGTCAAAATATCCAACGCGGTGGCTGAGACCAGAGCCATTGAGTAATGGTTGAGACGAAGCAGTGAGAGGTCCTGAAAGAGGGTCCGCGTCAATATGCCGACGGTCCATTGGTCCGATCGACAACCTACCTCAAACCCTCACCCTAACCCTAACCTCCCCCGGGGCAGACACCTAAACCTAACCACCCACCCTCTCCCGACCCCCAGCGCACCTCGGACCAATGCTCCTTCGGAGCAATGGTCCGTCGGATCATAGGGTGCTTCCCCTGAAAGATACATAACGTCAGTCTTACCCAATACCCAATCTTTCTGTTTTATCAACACAAGACTGCTGTACTTTATACCTCATACTTTAAATGCTTAGTATGAGGTATAAAATACAGCATATATATATATATATATATATATATATATATATATATATATATATACATTGTGGTCCTAATTACATTGTGATAGTACTGCCGGTAAATCCCAATCACCAGCTACAGACAAAATGTACAAATAAAATAAGCCATCAGGCTAACTAATACTGACGTGTTACTGATGGGTCCTTCAGTAACTTGCGATTGTGCTTTTGATTTGGCTGTGAGAGTCTTTGATTTTGCATGCGCAATATGTGGTGAATGCGGAGACGAATATAGAGTTTGATCATGTACACAAGAGATGTTTTGCACATTTCTTTGTCACATGCCACTCCATAGCCACTGCACTCACCAACAATTGCCATAGAACTAGTGAATAGCCTTTCCCGTGTAGCCTGGCTCCAGCCCCTGAATCGCTAGCCACATAAAAAAAATATGTTCAGGCGATTTAGGGTCTGGTGACGCTCCCGAAGGAGGTCTCAGACTCGGTTGGAAATTCAAACCGACGAATCAGCGTCGGTTCAACTCGATGACGTCAAACAACAGTGCCGTCCAGACACAAACAAACATGGCTGCCCCCACTGCGGTAACTCACGGCCGTATCAATCTGGCTATTAAATCGACGTATGATAAATAATTTCTTTACAGACACGAGCGGTTTTATAAACATCATCATCCGACATATTTTACCGCTTTTGTTTACATACTAGTAGCGCTCGTTGGCTGTGTTTGTTTGGTTAGCAAACAGGTTAGCCATAGCCGCATGATTGACACAATGCCATCTGCTTTCCTACTATTCTGATTGGTTGGTATGAACCAATCACCGAAGACTGCCTCTTTGGCAACGCCCATCCCAGAAACGGTTTTAGTAGGGAGGGCGTTCAGACTGAATAATGGAGTGAAACAAAATGAAAATTCAGGCTGAGTGTCAGGCTATTTCCCGTGTGGATAACCTGTCTAATCTTTGTCCTAAAGTGAAATTCTATGGCTGTGATCAGATTCACCAGTTGTATGGTAGGCACTTTTAGACCCTTCTCTCCCAAATTCAAATCGGTGTACTGTTTGCCTTTGAGGAACGCATACTGTGAATCAACAGGGACAACTGTGGTCACAATTTCACAGTCCTTACAGGATTGTTTACAAATCTCACAGCCTTGCTGCCCACATACCCAGCCAGGTAAACTAATACACTCCCATCAGATCCAGATGTTCCTGAAACTGGTGGCGTCATGTCACTCAGCAGGCCCATGACTCGTTTTGCAAAACATCACTGCCCTGGAAAGACAAAATACAGACAAATATTAACCATAAGCTCTACCATGTCATATAACAGTTTACTTATTATGCTAAATAAAAACCTAATCATCCATTATGTTATCTTCTGCTCCTGCAGTGTCTGGAACAGTGGCTATCTCAGCTATACGATCAGTACTCAATGTGTCACTTCTCTGCCTAGCCAAGTTTATTACTTACTGTAGCATAGCTGTGTTCCTCCATCATTTTCTCAGTGATGGTGATCCTTTGACTCAACTGGGAGGCATGTTCAGCCAAGACCTGCTTGGTGCCGGTGATGACCTGGGGCTGGGGATCACGCTGAAAGGAGCAGATATATAGCAAGTACAAGTTAAATCATGTCACATGTAACCTATGAAGATCCACTTATGTCACTTAAATAGCATGCTGAAACAATCGAGCAGTTTACCTGGGTATGCTCCTCTGAAGCATAGTCATGCTCAGCCAATATCTGCCTGGTGTCTGTGATGACCTGTGGATCGAGGTGAAATGAGCAGATATAAAAAAAAATCACATATAGCCTATTCAGATCCACATATATCTGAATTTGAATAAACAAGAATATTTTGCAGGATTACCTGGGGACTCCCCT
>NC_137879.1:40062258-40064758 GCF_963924005.1 Protomyctophum bolini | reverse complement strand
CTTTCTGTGGGTTTCATGAGGGTTGAGGCTCCAGCTATATAGTGAGTGGTCTATAAATCGATCATCACCTGCTGCGCACGCACGCACGCACTCAGGCACGCACGCAGGCACGCACGCAGGCAGGCACGCACGCACGCACAAACGCACACAGGCACGCACGCACGAACGCACGCACGCACACAGGCACGCACGCAAAGGCAGCGATTCCCAACCTGTGGGCCGTGAGGATGTTACAAATAATCGGGTCCCCACATTGGTGAAACTCTATACGATTTTAACGATATATAATATAATAACATTGATATTACAACATTGATGTTATAGACATGCTGTAGGCTCCAATGTGTAGCCAATGTTTTAATCAAATGAATCACAGCTTTAAAAAAAATCATTAATCGTGAGTATTCACCATTCAAACTATATATTATGTCCAAAATATGCCATGTTTTGTCTGTATATTGTGGGAACGTTAAGATAAATGTCAGAAGCAATATGCCTTTGCAACGCAGTGGCATCTTAGTATTGCAACGCCTCTCTCTCTCTCTCTCTCTCTCTCTCTCTCTCTCATGTATGCACGTACCGTGGCACATGTACACGCACGCACGTTCACGCACGCACACCGAGCAAGACAACCCAGAGCAGGCATAATATTCAACATCAGGAAAGAGTTTCATTATTGCGTGTGGGACAGTGCACTGAGTGCACGGTGATTCATCAGTCACAGTGTAGAGAGACGATCAACCTGACTCACAGCAGCTGTTCCTATACCAGCAAACACGTTGTGAAGTGACAGTCTAATGTGAGAGGCTGTTTAGACATTGTCTAAGTACACTAACAGCCTCCTTCACTCTGACATAACGTTTCCTCTGAATGTTTAGACATTGTCTAAGGACAGCCTCCTTCATAACGTTTCCTCTGAATGTTTAGACATTGTCTATAGTACAGCCTCCTTCACTCTGACATAACGTTTCCTCTGAATGTTTAGACATTGTCTAAAGGACAGCCTCCTTCATAACGTTTCCTCTGAATGTTTAGACATTGTCAAAGGACAGCCTCCTTCATAAAGTTTCCTCTGAATGTTTAGACATTGTCTAAGGACAGCCTCCTTCACTCTGACATAACGTTTCCTCTGAATGTTTAGACATTGTCTAAGGACAGCCTCCTTCATAACGTTTCCTCTGAATGTTTAGACATTGTTAAAGGACAGCCTCCTTCATAACGTTTCCTCTGAATGTTTAGACATTGTCTAAGTACAGCCTCCTTCACTCTGACATAACGTTTCCTCTGAATGTTTAGACATTGTTAAAGGACAGCCTCCTTCATAACGTTTCCTCTGAATGTTTAGACATTGTCTAAGGACAGCCTCCTTCACTCTGACATAACGTTTCCTCTGAATGTTTAGACATTGTCTAAGTACACTAACAGCCTCCTTCACTCTGACATAACGTTTCCTCTGAATGTTTAGACATTGTCTAAAGTACAGCCTCCTTCATAACGTTTCCTCTGAATGTTTAGACATTGTCAAAGGACAGCCTCCTTCATAACGTTTCCTCTGAATGTTTAGACATTGTCAAAGGACAGCCTCCTTCATAACGCTTCCTCTGAATGTTTAGACATTGTCTAAGGACAGCCTCCTTCACTCTGACATAACGTTTCCTCTGAATGTTTAGACATTGTCTAAGGACAGCCTCCTTCATAACGTTTCCTCTGAATGTTTAGACATTGTCCAAGTACAGCCTCCTTCATGACGTTTCCTCTGAATGTTTAGACATTGTCTAAGGACAGCCTCCTTCATAACGTTTCCTCTGAATGTTTAGACATTGTTAAAGGACAGCCTCCTTCATAACGTTTCCTCTGAATGTTTAGACATTGTCTAAGTACAGCCTCCTTCACTCTGACATAACGTTTCCTCTGAATGTTTAGACATTGTTAAAGGACAGCCTCCTTCATAACGTTTCCTCTGAATGTTTAGACATTGTCTAAGGACAGCCTCCTTCACTCTGACATAACGTTTCCTCTGAATGTTTAGACATTGTCTAAGGACAGCCTCGTTCATAACGTTTCCTCTGAATGTTTAGACATTGTCTAAATGTGCATCTGCAAAATGTCATCATGTTGTTTGTCATTGTCAGCCAACGTCCATGCAGACAATGCTTTTTGTGTCAACATTTGGCCTTGAGTTAATAACTCCGGCCCGTTCTTAAAGTTTGCTTACTGAACTTTACAGCACCTATTGTACATGTTTCTCTCTTTCTCTCACCAAACAGTTTGGTTTCTGCTCTGCTCTCATTCAGTAGCCTATATACAAAGGTATAAAGCCAGTGGTTTTCAACCATTTTCTTATCAATGTCCATTATTTATTGTCCATTATGTGTTCGGCATTTGAGTCACGGTCCCGCCATTTTGATGTGATTCAGCCTCTCAGACCCAAAAGCTTAGAATATGCTGTTATCGTTGGATACAATGTTGTCCACAGTTCCATGCTGTATTGATGTGGAGG
>NC_137879.1:40034758-40057258 GCF_963924005.1 Protomyctophum bolini | reverse complement strand
CTCGCTCACGTGACCGTCAGCCAATCAGGGAGGTTGATCAGACCTCCATGGTCATGGCCAACAGGGTTACCCCAGACACACAGCTGATGACAATCAGTCTGTCTGAAGACCCATTAGTATACTCTGCATGGGAGGAGAGTTAGTCTAATACAGGTTCATAACAACTGCTGCACAGATATAGATATATATATATATTAGAAGACATCTAGGCCTAAGATAATCCACATACATATATATATACTATAACAATATACCACCATATAAATATATATATACTATTAGCAATAAACATATATATATTTATAATCCAAAATAACACTCATAAATCATAACACTCATAATTAATCATAACCACACACGACCATAGTCGTGACACCCCCCTTCCCGAAAAGAAGTTATATCCCCAAATAACTTCTTCTCAAAGAAGAGAGCACCTTAAACCCGGGAAAGGGCATCCGCAAGGACATTGTCCGTCCCCTTCTTGTGGCGAATTTCCACTTCAAAGTCCTGTAGCATCAAGGACCATCTCATCAGTCTTTGATTTGAATTTTGCATTTGCCTTAGGAACACAAGGGGATTATGGTCAGTATAGACAACAATAGGCAACGGGCTTGAGCCAACATATACCTCGAAAAATTGTAATGCAAGTAACAGGGCGAGAGCTTCCTTCTCAACGGTACTATAGTTACCCTGCGCTGAATTAAATTTCTTTGAATAGTAACAGATGGGATGATCGATATCCTGAAGATCCTCTTGGAGCAGAACAGCACCGGCCCCACAGGCGCTGGCATCCACCTCCAGCTTGAACGGTTTGGTGAAGTCGGGCGCAGCCAGGACTGGAGTGCTGCAGAGGAGAGCCTTGCAGGATTCGAACGCTAACTGACAGGCAGGCGACCAGATAAATACTCTTTTGACGCTAGTCAGCGTAGTCAGCGGCGCAGTGACGGCAGCAAAATTTTTGCAAAACCCCCGGTAGTAACCTGCCATGCCCAAAAACCGGCGGAGCTCACGCCTAGTCCTTGGCACAGGATATTCTAGAATAGCCTGGATTTTTGCATTAATAGCACGTACCTGGCCCTGACCAACCTGCTTCCCAAGATACGTTACGGTCGCACAACCAAATTCACATTTTGACAAATTTAATGTCAGGTTAGCCTCTCCTAACCGCTGAAAAATCTGTCTCAAAGTGTGTATATGCTCAAGCCAAGTATCATTATATGCCACAACATCGTCCAAATAAGTCTCTGTATTGTCCACGCCTCTTAGTACATTATTCATTAATCTTTGAAATGTCGCTGGTGCATTTCTTAAGCCAAATGGCATCACTGTATATTGGTATAAACCGTCTGGTGTCACGAATGCACTGATCTCTGATGCACGGGGTGTCAAAGCCACTTGCCAATAACCCTTTAGCAAATCCAATTTAGTTACAAATTTAGCAGACCCCACCCGATCCACGCAATCCAACATCCTCGGGAGCGGATAACTGTCAGCCTGCGTTATATTGTTAACCTTACGAAAATCTGTACAAAACCGCTGGCTCCCGTCAGCCTTAGGCACCAGCAAGCAGGGACTAGACCACGCACTGCTGCTATGAACAGCCAGCCCGTTCTCTAACAAGTAGTCAACCTCTTTTCGTAGTAAAGCACGCTTGGTTGGATTAACCCGATAGGCATGTTGCTTAATAGGAGGGCAATCCTTCTGTACAATTACATCATGAGAAAGGGCTGATGTGCATGATGGGTTATCTGAAAACAGATTCACATTATTTTCCATCAAATCAATAATGTCTGCTTGCGCCTGGGGACCCAAATGTTTTAAATACCCCGGTAAATCATTCAATATTTCAGAGTTCTGTAGACGTGACCCAGACGAACCTTTTACACGCAGCCCATCACTCTCAGGGGAATAAAGTGACGGCGCTGCTGCAGAAAGTGAGGCGACAACTGCGGGAATAACAGGAGTATCTGACTCGGTGCGAGCCAGATACGGCTTGAGCATATTCACATGACAAACCCTTGTCTTTTTGCGACGATCGGGCGTCAAAATCACATAATCCGTTTCACTCATTTTTTTGTCAATCACATAAGGACCACTGAATTTGGCCTGGAAGGCTGAGCTTTGCAGTGGGAGCAGCACCAACACCCTCTGACCCACAGCAAACACTATGCACAGCCTTCCTGTCAAACCATGCCTTCATTTTACCTTGAGCTTTACTCAGAAAGCTGCTAGCCATCTGTCTGGCCTTGTGCAATCGCTCGCGAAACCCCGCAACAAAATCCAATACATTAGTCACCGGCGAGTTTGCGTTGGCTAATAAGCCCTCTCGAAACGCACGCAACGGCCCGCGCACCGTATGGCCAAACACCAGCTCCGCTGGGCTAAACCCCAGCGACTCCTGTACGCTCTCTCTTACTGCCAGCATAAGATAAGGCAAGCCCTCGTCCCAGGCTTTACCAGTTTCGTGACAGTATTTCTTCATCATCGCTTTCAACGTCTGGTGAAACCGCTCAAGCGCGCCCTGGGACTCAGGATGATAAGCGCTAGAGTGTCTGTGTTCTATGCCAAGGGTGGAAGCAACTTGAGCAAATAATTTTGACATGAAATTTGAGCCCTGGTCACTTTGAAGATACCGGCAAAAACCAAAAGTAGAGAAAAAGCTAGAAAGCGCTTTAATAACTGGTCTCACTTTTAGTGTGCGTAATGGGAACGCTTCTGGGTAGCGCGTTGCACTACACATTACAGTAAGAAGGTATTTGTGACCAGATTTTGTGGTCGGTAATGGACCGACACAGTCAATCATGATGTGCTCAAATGGTTCACCCACAGCAGGGATCGGTTTCAACGGCGCGGGCGGAATAGTCTGGTTTGGCTTCCCCGTCATCTGACACACATGACAAGTGCGGCAGAAGTCAGTAACAGACGCATTCAAACCCGGCCAGAAAAAATAGCGTAGGATGCGGTCATAAGTTTTACGAATGCCCAGGTGGCCAGAAATGTTGTCGTGAGCCAGACTGAGAATCTGGGACCGGAAACCCTGAGGTACCACAACCTGACGCACCACATTCCATTTCAAGTCACCGATAGCCGCTGGAAACCATTTACGCACAAGGAGGCCATCCTCTACACTATATGCACTCGGCACAGCAGCATCACCCACTTTGGTAACTGCCTCCCAGCACACAGAGAGAGAGCGATCGTGCTTCTGCGCATGCGCAAATGTTTCCCTATCGATATCAAACCCAAAATCACTTTTAGTAGCCAGCAAGCTTTTCCTAGCCCGCTTACGCGGTGTCTGTGGGGCATCACCCACTGGTCGCTCGGCACACAAGAAAGTGTCACACAACGTAGCCTCGTCATCAAACTTTTTCGATTGTGCGCGAGTCACAGCACAACCCGGAAACACAGTGGGTGGGGCTCCCAGCACAGGCATAGCTACGTTAGCCACAGGCTTTTCAACCACTTCTAGCGACGCAAACACTTTTTCCCCAGCTATGTCGTTGCCAAGAATCATCCCCACACCTTCAATGGGTAAACTTTCACGTAACCCGATCTGCACAAGACCAGAAACAAGTGGAGAGCGTAGGTGGATCATATGCAATGGAGCGCGAGAGGATATCATTTCCACGCCCAAAACCAATGCATCGGAACCACAAAAGGTATTCTCCGCAAATGGCAGTACACTCTGTAAAATAAGGGACTGTGAGGCGCCTGTATCACGCAAAATGGTGATAGGAACGCGCTCATTTTCCTTATCAGACAGAGAGACTGAGCCATGCAAAATAAAGGGATCAAAACACTCCTCTACCTCCGCCCGGACAGCCATAGCTGTCTCGGAAGCAGACCGAGGAATAGTATGCACAAACCCCACACCCTTTGGTTTTTTTGAATACACATTTCCATTTCCATTCTCTTTCTGCTGCTTATGTTGTACTTTAGGGCAACGAGAAACCAAATGGCCCATTTCATGACAGTAAAAGCAAGCACGATTGTCAGGCGCTGCACTTGCGCCCCTCGGTGGACTTTTCGGCTGTGACAATTTGTGCTGTTTTTTCTGCATGTTAAACAGACCCTCCCCGCTACGCACCGGAGAAACACCCGACCGGTGCGTCAGATCATATTCATCGGCCCTCACAGAGGCTTTAGCAATTGAGTTAATCTTTTGTTCCTCAAGATAGACAACAATACGATCTGGGATACATGATTTGAAATCTTCCATCACTATCAGCTCCGTAAGCTGCTCAAAAGTGTGTACGTTGCTCGCGTTGCACCATTTCCTAAACAATGTGGCTTTTTCACGGCCAAATTCCACAAACGTTTGAGTAGAGGATTTTTGAGCGGCCCTATATTTTTGCCTATAATGTTCAGGCACCATTTCGAAACCGCTAAGGATAGCCGCCTTTACGACATCATAACATAGGCTCTCATCCACCGTGAGTGCGCTACAGATATCCTGTGCTCTACCTGTCAACTTACATTGGAGTAGCAAACTCCAGAATTCCCTGGGCCACTTAACAGCACCAGCAATTCGTTCAAAAGCACAAAAGTAGTTATCCAACTCACCCTCCTTGAACGCAGGTACCAATGCGATTTGTTTGCTTATGTCGAACGCTGCCACTCCTCTGGAACCTGGGGATGACCCGTGTTGCTGCTGGGAGGCGGGCGCCCCTGCGGACGCCTCGTCGGGGTAGGTCTGGCCTCGCAGGCGTGCCATGTCGAGCTCATGTCTCTGACGCTGTAGTTTGCACTCCTCGCTCTTCAGCGTTGTTAGTGCTATTTCCAGCTCAAGCTCCCGGAGGCGCAGAACCCCCCCTATGTCCTGAGGACTCCCCCCAGTGCCCCGTGGGTAATCATGTGGGGCCTGAGCAGACGGGTCCCCCGCGGGATCCTCGCCCTGCTCTAACACACCCGTAGTGTCAGACTGATTGGCCCCACTGGAACTCGGTTCTGCGACAATGAGTGATACGTCTCCCCCCTCACTCTCATCTGACAGCATCGTAATGACTCCCTGTGAAAGCAACTGCCGTGAGACAGCTGCGAAAATCGCCTCTTTCTTTTTGGTACCGTGCGGTAAAGGAACGTTAAATTGTTTGGCAATACTGTACAATTCCCAATATGAGCACTGTTGTAGCTCCTCAAGCGACAGGACATCCGTACTAGCACCCTGGTCATCAGAGGCCATACCACCGCAACAAAATCTGTTACTCAAACTGGTGCGAGCAACATACTCACCATTAATACTCCCCAATCCGTCTACCACCAAAAGAAATACTAGCAAAACAAAAAACATAACCAACTGAACAACTGAATCCTTAATTTGTTTTTTGAAACGGACGGGCTCCCAAATATGTTACAAAACCATATGTCTAGGGGTAAAAGGTAATGTAAGATAGGTAGGAGAAACGGAAAACCAAGGCCTTAATGCAAGTATTTATTCAGTAGTATAGTGAATAAATATAATAATTAACAATAGTACAAAATAAATGGCTCTTCAACTTCAAATTAATACAAACCGGACCACAAAACAAAACTAAAGTTATTCCTTTCCGAAGGGAAAACTTATCTAAACAAACAAAGGTTCAACTCCACAAATTAAAGAACAAAACGAAAACAGTTGGCGACAGTAGTACGACGGATGGGGGAAAGACCTTAGAAGTGTTTCCCCAGCGCTGGGCTGGGCATGAATGGGCTATGTAGTGAGAGAGCCGCGGCCGCTAGCTCGCTCACGTGACCGTCAGCCAATCAGGGAGGTTGATCAGACCTCCATGGTCATGGCCAACAGGGTTACCCCAGACACACAGCTGATGACAATCAGTCTGTCTGAAGACCCATTAGTATACTCTGCATGGGAGGAGAGTTAGTCTAATACAGGTTCATAACAACTGCTGCACAGATATAGATATATATATATATTAGAAGACATCTAGGCCTAAGATAATCCACATACATATATATATATACTATAACAATATACCACCATATAAATATATATATACTATTAGCAATAAACATATATATATTTATAATCCAAAATAACACTCATAAATCATAACACTCATAATTAATCATAACCACACACGACCATAGTCGTGACAAGGGGTAAGAAAAGCCCCGCCCTAAAGCCCCGCCCAGTAGGGGAGGGGTAAGAAAAGCCCCGCCCAGTAGGGGAGGGGTAAGAAAAGCCCCGCCCAGTAGGGGAGGGGTAAGAAAAGCCCCGCCCTAAAGCCCCGCCCAGTAGGGGAGGGGTAAGAAAAGCCCCGCCCAGTAGGGGAGGGGTAAGAAAAGCCCCGCCCTAAAGCCCCGCCCAGTAGGGGAGGGGTAAGAAAAGCCCCGCCCAGTAGGGGAGGGGTAAGACAAGCCCCGCCCTAAAGCCCCGCCCAGTAGGGGAGGGGTAAGAAAAGCCCCGCCCAGTAGTGGAGGAGATGGGGAGGGGAAGCCTAGGTGTGCGTATGTGAGTGTGCGCGTGTGCACGTACAGTATGTGCGTGTGCACGTACAGTATGTGCGTGTGCACGTACAGTATGTGCGTGTGCACGTACAGTATGTGCGTGTGCACGTACAGTATGTGCGTGTGCACGTACAGTATGTGCGTGTGCGTGCGAGAGAGAGAAAGACGGAGACAGAAAGTGAGGGGGGGGGGGGGGGGACTGAGTTATAGCCGGTTCTTTTCCCCCTAATATTTATTTACTGCCCCCTGCACACACACACACACACGCACACACACACACACACACACACACACACACACACACACACACGCACTCCCCAACCCAAGTCTTTTCCTCTCTTCCAGAAAAAATAAACACACTCTGTGTGTGTGTGTGTGTGTGTGTGTGTGTGTGTGTGTGTGTGTGTGTGTGTGTGTGCGTGCGCGCGCGCGCTTCCGTGCTACATGTTTTACAGTAGGAATTGAGCCAACTCTCTTTATGCATGAGAGATTCATATATTATGCAGGGGTGCATAATGGGGCAGCGGTGGCCGAACGGTTAGCGGAGCGGTCTTGATATCGGAAGGTCGCTATAGTTCGCATCCCCAGACCGGCACGTTAAGATTACCACCGCTGAAGTGCCCTTGGGCAAGGCATTGAACCCCTACGATGAAATGTTCTATGAGCAGGGCCTGGCTGTAAACAAGTTCTTGAGCTTAGTCCAGTTACCCTGGGTAAACAAAGAACTTGCCCAGACCTTTTTGACTTGAGTACTGACTTGAGAATACTTTCAAAATGACCAGCGCAAAAAGATCTATACCCACCAGAAAATATGATCTCATTGCTGAAATTAGTTTAAAGAACATGACAAACACACTTAAGGGCTGTATTTTGCGTGTCTTAAGTACCAGGTCTTATTCCCTAACTTGAGTAAACTAAAGACCTGGGAGGCGTGATCAATGCCATTTGGCTATTCTGAGTGGCCAAAGAGCATTGATCACGCCTCCAGGTCTTTAGTTTACTCAAGTTAGGGAATAAGACCTGGTACTTAAGACACGCAAAATACAGCCCCCAGAATGCATGGGAAATATAGGGGGCGGGGGGAATGGAAACAGTTTTTGTATGTAACTTTCTAATGCTACTGATCTGTGTGCTTAACACTCTTGAAAACAAAGTAATCTGTTGTGGGTTAATAGGCTTTTTTTCCCCCTACGTCAATCAATCAAGTCACCTTAACAGTTTAAGAGCCATAGCCGTAATCCCGTAACCAATTTAACTATGCACTGGTAGCCAGAGCCGTAATCCCGAAATTAATCACTTTTAATTGGATTTCAATAGACGGGACTGTTGCGCAACTTGTGACTGCGACTTTAACTCGCATATATGGTAGGAACACTCTGAAATCATGTGCTAAAAAAAACCAACGCCAAATGGTTGCTTTTCTGCCGCCCCCTTGTCGTTGGTGGTAGGAAAAGCACCAAGACGAAAGACAGACTGGTTTGGTTGGCGCGCGAGAGAGACAGACAGACGAGTGAGTGACTCAGAGTGAGGCTTTCTGTTCCCTCTCGCAGTCGCAACAGGCTGATTTCGTGTGTGTGTGTGTGTGTGTGTGTGTGTGTGTGTGTGTGTGTGTGTGTGTGTGAACGAAGAGAATCATACTAGCGATAACATAAACGGGGCAAGTGTTCTTGTCACGTAAGACGTAGGTCTAACTAGCAAGCTCGTAAGACGTAACAAGAACACTTGCCCCGTTTCTGTTATCGCTAGTATGATTCTCTTCGCACACCCCGTGTGTGTGTGTGTGTGTGTGTGTGTGTGTGTGTGTGTGTGTGCTCAGTTTCAGTTACATATCAATCAAATGAGTCGCTCGTATATTATCACAAGCTGCCGTATGCAAAGCAACACCCGACGTATAGAGCTTGCCTCCCGTCCCCTTCAATCTTAGCTCAAAGTTTAGCAAAAAGAGATGTCAGTGGGTGGAAAGAGAGACCCACGCAAATGATATTGTAAACGGGAGATTACGCAGTGTGATAAATGTAAATCCACTGTAGGCGACTGGCCGATTACAGTTTATGTCTTGTAAGAATGCCAGCGAAAAAAGAAACGCATGCTGCTCTCACAGTCAATGTGTTTTATACTGTCATCTATGCATGTAAAATATTTCATGTATGATTATTGTACTCAAACGTAGCAATCACTAAAGGCCGCTGAGCCTCGATCTCTTCTCCCTCTCCCCCCCCCCCCAACTGTAACTGTTACCAAACGTTTTATTTTACCCCTCATCGGCCCACTATGAGTCACTGCAGACTGTAGGCTGGGGCTTTGTTATCTCTTCTCTCCCCCCCATTTTGAGGCGATGCAACTTTTTGTTGAGGCGCAGGGTCGTCTCTCTCGCTCTCAAAGTAACCAACTAAATACTCGTTTGATCAAATGTAGCAATCACTCCATGAAATCTTCCCGTCAAACATCGATGTGTGTGTGCGTAGCTCACCTCACGACCACCATGAACTAGTGAAGAAAAGTATATAATTCCAATCGGACATTGACTCACTCCCTCCCAGTCCCAACAACCCCGAGAGTACTCGACACACGTTGCCCGTGCATGCGCGCGCGTGCATGCGTGTGCACGTGCGCGCGCGTGCATGCGTGTGCACGTGCGCGCGCGTGCATGCGTGTGCACGTGCGCGCGCGTGCATGCGTGTGCACGTGCGCGCGCGTGCATGCGTGTGCACGTGCGCGCGCGTGCATGCGTGCGCTGCTACTTTGCAACCAGCATGCAGCGCCAGCTGGTGCCACAGGGTGGTGCACCAACTCTGTCAAAACGATATTTTTATCCAGGGCCAGATTGGGTACTTGGGTACCCCTGGCCTGGAGCCAGGGGGCCCCTGTATAAACGGGGGGGCCCGTTTTTTTTTGTGAGAACAAGTACTGTGTGATATCACTGACATAAAAAATAAAAGTCTTTAGTGAGAATTCTGAGTGAGAAAGTACCTCACACTAAAATGCAGTTTTCTCAGCTTCCAGTTTCCAAGATGGCCGTTTTTATAAAACCAAGCTTCATTCAAAGGTCAATAACTTCAGAACGGTGAAAGCAAACGACTCACTTATTTTTTCTGGGCAAAGTAGAGTAGTAGATCTTTCATTTGAGATATGTGACATCATATTTTGGTATAGCACAACATATTCTGTGGGCCTTCAAAGATTTCTAAATCGCATGTAAAAAGTGGCACCTGTGACAAAGATGGCTGACTGACTGTGGCACTGAAGGAAGGACCACTTCACCACTTTTCAAACTATCTTCATATAATAGGTCCTCACTAATAATCATGAAAAAAAGGGGAATTTTTTTTCTACTCGGTCTGTGTCTCATAGGAGGGCTGTGGGCAGTTCAGAAACCGTCTTCCAGTGACATCATCGATGGGGAATACAAGCTAATAGAAACAGCAGGCTTTCTAGTCATGAAAAGTTGAAATGCGAAAATGGAAGCCATCGTTCTCACGATAATGAAAATCTAAATATTTTTGTAAAGAAATCTTGTTTAAAAATAAATCTGCCTAATGATGATGTCACTGGAAGACGGTTTCTAAACTGCCCACAGCCGTCCTTTGAGTCACATACTGAGTAGAAAGAAATCATGCAATTTTTTCATGATTATTAGTGAGGACCTATTATATGAAGATCGGTTGAAAAGTGGTGAAGTGGTCCTTTAATCCAAGTGTCAGATGCCAACATTATATATTTTTATATTACATTATATTATGTTTTAGGGGCCATGTCATGTGATCTATACCGGCACACCCTAACCCTTTGTGATCTACTGGTAGATTGCGATCTGTACCTTTTGGGCAGCCTTGATATAATGCAACAGGGCAGGCTGTACAACGAGTGGCCCAGGAAATGAATCCCAATGCATTATAGCAACACGTTTTTTTTATTTTAATTTTAATTAATTACTTTTTTTTTTCTGTTCTTTTTTCACCTAAACGTCATCAGTGATGTTCATTGCAATGCCATTTCAATGCCATTGGTCGTGATATTTGCATATAAATACCCCCCACAGAGGCTGAAATTCACACAAATTAAAAGTTTCTGGACCATTTTTTAACCTATACGTTTGACCTTTAACCCCAATAAAAGTAGGTAAAATAATTGTAATATATGTTTTTTTGTGATCATTAGAATGTCTAGAACATGTTTTATTCATTATTGTGAAAGATATCCCCCAAATGTAAATTATTAATTTATTATATTATCATATAATTATTATAAAATTTTCATCAAACTTATTTTTTTTAAACATATTTTGTAGTCTTAGTCCTAGTAGTACAAAGTAGTAGTAAGGTTGAAATCTATTTTTTGCAAGTAGAAATTAATGCGGGTCTTAGCGTGGTTACGCCGCGGACAAAGCCAACTCGGATCGTGACCAAATCATGACAACGAACACAATGTTTTGGGTCGATCGAATCATTTATAAGAAGAAAAACAAAACAAAGTGTTGTTTGTCTCCTGCCTTTATTTTCTTCTTTCTAATGATTTGATCGGCCCCAAAACATTGTGTTCGTTGTCATGATTTGGTCACGATCCGAGTTGGCTTTGTCCGCGGCGTAACCGTCTTTAAATAAATACTTTAAGAAAAGCCTATGGGGGAAAATGAACGGCGATTTATTTTTTCCGGGTCTCTCGAGGGGGCGGGACTGCGACGCTCTAAAGAGAACGATGCGGTTTGAACTCGCCATTTGCCCGGATGCTCTCGCTAACCCTTTTCCATCGTCTGACTGACGATATGTTTGTTTTCATTCACTGCTTGCTTCCTTCCTTCCTTCCTTCCTTCCTTCCTTCCTTCCTTCCTTCGTCCTCATTCGTCGTCATAAAGTGCTTGCCGCGCCGTGCTCTGCTGGCGTTTATACAACGGAGACGTTTCCAGCATACGCGGGGTTAAAGAACAAACACACTTAGCAGTTAAAACGTCAAGAAGAGGACGTCCATCTCCCCCCCACCGCTCCCTCTGCGCACACGCATATATGTGCATGCATGCACACACACACACACACACACGTACATATATCATTGCACGCACGCACGCAGACACACACACACGTACATGATATATGCACGCACGCACGCACGCACACACACACACACACACACACACACACACACACACGTACATATATGCACGCACGCACACACACACACACACACACACACACACACACACACACACGCACACACACACACACACACACACACACACACATGTACGTATATGCACGCACGCACACACACACACACACACACACACACACACACACACACACACACACACACACACACACACGTACATATATGCATACACACACAAACACACGTACGTATATGCACGCACGCCCGCACACACAAACACACACACACACACACACGTATGTAGATGCACGCACGCGCACGCGCACGCGCGCACACACACACACACACACACACACACACACGTACGTACGTACGTACGTAACAAAAAAAACAAAACAACAACAAAACAAACCCGTTTCTTGTACACAATGCAACATTGAAGCAATGATATGGTGTGTCCTGTAAGTCCATGTGGGCGGGGCCTCTGGTGCATGACACAAAAATAAAGAATCTATCTATCCATCTATCTATATGCACGCACACACAAACACATGCACGTTTATGCACGCACGCACACACGCACGCACGCCAATTATATAAAGGTGAAAAGATTGTGGTTCTCAGTTGACAGGCAATCTGCTCAATGGCACCACACTTTCTGCTGCTTCATACATTTGACCAGTTTCACTGCATCTGTAAATGAATGCCTTCCAGTTCAACTCACTATAGCAGACCATTTTCAACCACAAGTGGCCAATCAAACCAGCTGTCAAGCCGTGTTTATGTTATGATGAATTCCTGTTCTGTTCTTTAACTATATAGAAGTGTCTATTTGTACGTCTCTAAATGTTATGATGAATTGAACATGGTGGACCCTCTTGTAAACAAGTCTAAATGCTTTGTCGGGTCGTCCACTCACAGTTAACAGTTTTTGTATTGAGTTTGTGCTTGAAATGTACTGTAATTCTGCAAACTGTTAATACATATTTCAATCAATCAATCAGTTTTTACATTGAATTACCTGTAACCCTGCAGGTCAAACCTTATCCACACCAACAATTACCTCATCCACAACTACGCTGCCTAAAGAGCTGTGTCTCAAGTTAACACAAATAACAGTGCTTAACTAGTGGTAACTCCTCCTTAAGTCTTAGGCATTTTATATTTGTCTAGACTTATATCTTTCTCTTTTAGGAGTTTCTTTGTTGTCTGTGTCTTTATTACATATAGGCCTACCGGTAACTTTATTTTAACAATAATCTTCATCCAGAATCCTTTTGGTGTTTTAACTTAAGCATTGTGTTATACTCTAGCTATTGAAAAATAGCAGATATACAAGCGCATATTACATATAATGTTTGCGGTCCTTGACATGACATATTGAGAACCACTGATACAGAAACATGAGCTTTTTTCAGAAAAAAATACATTTTAAACAGACATTTTAAAATGTCGACGTCAGGCCTAAATGGGTTAAAGGTTTTACCACATGCACTTTGTTATTACCCAAGCTACAGGGGAAAATGGTAAATGGTGCATTTATATAGCGCCTTTATCCAAGGCGCTTTACATAGATTGTGCATTACATTCACCCATTCACACACACATTCACACAACGATGGCGGAGGAAACCATGCAAGGCACCAACCAGCACATCGGGAGCAATGAGGGGTTCAGAGTCTTGCTCAAGGACACTTCGACGCTAACTCTGGGGGAGCCCACAGGGATCGAACTGGCAACCTTGCGGTTACCATCCAGCCACTCTACCGCTGAGCCACTGCTGCCCCAAAAGGGTGGGGGGGGACGGGGGGACACACGTGCCTTTATGAGTCGACTATATTACCCTCTGAGTGGACTATATTACCCTCTTTGAGTGGACTATATTACCCTCTTTCTCTGTAGCAGAAGCAGAAGTCTTTACCGGTTTCAACGAGCCATGCCGACGACCCCAATATGGTGGCGTTTTTTTTCTTAGAATGTATCATCAATCACATTTTGCACACGTCGACAGGGAAGCAGAACACCCCTGACCGACAAGACATCACCATTCAAAATGGTGATTTATGCCTGGAATCAATGTATAGCCCATTCTGACCTGAGATCAGATTCATACGAGGTTTCCCATGCACTGGACACACACTGGTCTGATTAACCCATTCTGACCCGAGATCAGATTCTAAAAATGTCAGTCGTTCTTCGATTTTTCAAAAAATAGCAGACCTACAAGCTCGTAGCGCGCCACTCGGTGGCGCGCTATTAGCTTGTAGATCTGCTATTTTTCAATAGCTAAAGCATAGCATGATGCTAACACCAAAACGGGTTCCCGTTCAGAATGGGATATATATATTTTGGCATATAAGCAATAATAACATTTTTCAAAAATAGCAGACCTACAAGCTCGTAGATCTTGTAGGTCTGCTATTTTCCCCCAATAGCTATAAAATATAACAATGCTTAACCAATTCAGGCCCGAAAAAAAAGTTTTCTAAATCATGACAATTTTCTGAAAGACTTGAGGCACATTTTAACGATTTTTCAAAAAATAGCAGACCTACAAGCATATCTACAAGCTCATAGCCGAGTGGCGCGCTATGAGCTTGTAGATATGCTATTTTTCAATAGCTAAATTATAACACCAAAAGGGGTTCCCGCCCCAAAATGTGATAACAGCTGCGAAGCACCAAAACTGCACGTGGATAAAACTCAACAGGCTTCATTTCCTTTTTCATTTCCCACAGTCTGCTGCACAAAGAACATAAATACTATAGGCTATATGCAGTTTCAAGATCTCATCTCTCACATTCCACACGTCAGGTTTCAGTCTGCACGGGTCCCCAGAGAGAACCTTCTGGAGTTCTGGGTAAATGGAACACCGGAGAGCATTAATTATTCCACTGGGTTGGTTTGTCTGATGGATCTAAATCCATATACTTACCATTAGCTTTAGAAACGGGTAGATTCATTGGTACTCCTGAGGAGGACAGAGTCTGTCTAGTGTGTGATTTAAAAGAAATTGAAAATGAAATTCATCTTTTGTTTTACTGCCCATTATATGAAGAATTAAGACATATATTATTTTGTAAAATGACAACCATCTGTGCTGACTTTTTCTGGTTGGAGGACTATGAAAAACTGGAATTTTGTTTTAGGAAAGGTATTTTTGCTTTGGCAGACTTTTTATGCAGGGCGTGGGGAATAAGGCAGAATGTTTTGTTTGTGTAAAAAAAAAAAAAGAAAAAAAATGGAATATCAACAAAACAAATCTGTTTATTGTACACAATGCAATGTTGAAGCAATGTTATGGTGTGTCCTGTAAGTCCATCTATCTATCTATCTATCTATCTATCTATCTTACATACAGATACATGAAGAAAGAGAGACATTATAGCTTGCTATATTTTGCTATTTTGTGTAAGCGATTAGTAAGTGATTATGTTTGTTTAATGTGACATATATAAATAACATGTTATTTATACGGTTTATATACGTCTGTATATTTAGACGGTTTCCAAACTGCCCACAGCCCTCCTATGAGACGCAGACCGAGTAGAAAAAGACGGCGCCATTCTTTCATGATTATTAGTGAGGACCTATTATATGAAGATAGGTTGAAAAGTGGTGAAGTGGTCCTTTAAGGGAGTCTTTGCTTTACTATAGTGGACTCCTAATGGCATAAATAAACCTTGGAGACTTCATGACATTCAGTATAAGGTTCAAGGTCAAGGTTCAAGGTCAAGGTTCACTTTATTTGTCATCCCACGTGTATATGCACATATAAAACGAAAAGCGTACTCGGGACCAGCAGTGTATATTTAAAACATATCAATGAAAAAATAATAAGCTAAAAAAAAATCCCAAAGTGCAGTGCATTAAAACTGCGTGCATTTTATTTGACTTCAGAGTTCATTAGCCTGACAGTCCCCCTGCAGTAAGTGGGCGTTATTAACATTGTGAACATTTTTGATGGTGTGTAAAAATCTAAACATTTTGCCATGGACACAACATTTTGTCCGTGTGCGTTACGGACATGTTGGTGACCCCTGATTGGCTCGCTAAATGTGCATTCCTAGGATGAGCGCGAGGCAAGAGCCCGTGATGTCACGCGTCGTTTTGTGGATTCATCGTTTTGCCCGTTTACGTCACGGAGACGCCTGCAGGTCGGAATAACGTGTTCCTTCCACGCGCTACGTCCAACCAGGGAAACTCCCCCCTGTCAGGTGTAAAGGAGCAACTTTGACTCCTCATGCATAGAAGGAAGCATGAGGTCAGTCCGCTGTTTCACGAAAAATTCCACAACTCACGCACGGAATGTCCGATCCGTCCCAAATCTGAATCGCGTGTCGAGGGTGGCTTCATCGCCAAAAGCGATTCCATTTTCGACGGCTGTGATGTAGGCAATCACACTTTGCAATTTCCCAAGAATTGCCTCTTTCTAGTTATATTTAAATCACTTTAATATGCCCTTCAATCATGGAAATATGATTGATCTCTCCATTCAACCACACAGTCATTTAACCAATCCAAATCACATTTTTAAACTATAACACACACAGACACACACACACACACAACCCCTCGTGCGTGCGTGTGTGCGTGTTTGTGTGTGTGTGTGTGTGTGTGTGTGTGTGTGTGTGTGTGGGTGTTAATACCATTTAGGTCTGACAGTTTTCTGAAATACCTCATGTTTCTGTATCAGCGGTGGTGCTCAATATCTCATGTCAAGGACCCCCAAAAATGATATGTAATTGGCCGCTGACCCCCCCCATCTGGAAATATGATATTCCAGAAACCCCCCAAACATACGAGTTAAAAACGTTTGCTCTGAAATAATATATATATTCAAAGATTTGCACCACATTTTCACGACTTTTCAAAAAAAGCAGACCTACAAAGCTCGTAGGGCGCCACTCGGTGGCTATACGAGCGCTATACGAGCTTGTAGATCTGCTATTTTCTCAATAGCTTAAGTATAACGTGATGCTTTAAAAACACCAAAAGGGGTTATTTTCCCGTGCAGAATGTGCTGTGAGTGTTTAATGAGCCTGGTGGATGTTTGTTACTGAGGTAACACTCCATTAGGCTTCACCACAGCGTCTTGTTTCTGCTCGGCTGGCCTTTAGAAACCTTTTAACTCACAACACAAAGAATGGCACTAATTACTGAGCGCTTCAGACACGGCGACACAGGTTATCACACAGGCACGCACGCACGTCACGCACGCACGCACTGCTATAGCTCTGAGCTGGTCTGTCTGTCTGTCTGTCAAAACGTCTCCTCTCCTGCTCCTCTGTCTGTCTGTCTGTCTGTCTGTCTGTCTGTCTGTCAAAACGTCTCCTCTCCTGCTCTTCTGTCTGTCTGTCTGTCTGTCTGTCTGTCTGTCTGTCAAAACGTCTCCTCTCCTGCTCCTCTGTCTGTCTGTCTGTCTGTCTGTCTGTCTGTCTGTCTGTCTGTCAAAACGTCTCCTCTCCTGCTCTTCTGTCTGTCTGTCTGTCTGTCTGTCTGTCTGTCTGTCTGTACAGCTATGAGAGAAATATTGTGTTTGTTCCCAAAACATCAAAGGCTGTCTTTGATCGTCGCCATGGAGACCGCGACCGATTGGCCATTTTCATCTTCATCAGGAGGGGAGGAGGAGCAGAAATTATACACTGTCTGACAAAAGCAGACAGTGTGTGTGTGTGTGTGTGTGTGTGTGTGTGTGTGTGTGTGTGTGTGTGTGTGTGTGTGTGTGTGTGTGTGTGTGTGCGTGCGTGCGTGCGTTTGTGTGTGTGTGCGTGTCTGCGTGTGCGCGTGTGGATTAACCCACTCTGACCCGAGATCAGATTCAAAAAATGTCTCCTACATCCTGACAATTTTCATTCTGACCTGAGTCTATGTCAGTCGCTCTTCGATTTTTCAAAAAATAGCAGACCTATACAAGCTCGTAGCACGCCACTCGGTGGCGCGCTATGAGCTTGTAGATCTGCGTTTTTTCAATAGCTAAAGCACGACATGATGCTATAACACCAAAATGGGTTCCCGCACAAAATGCGTTAAAGCAAAATCAATTACCTCACAGGCCAGTTTTCTGCCGGGCCAATGCAGGCACAATTGCCCCAATCTGTGATTTGTGGACCAGCGTGAAAGACACCAACTGGCACTTCAGCGCCCCCTGCTGTTCATCTGAAATGACCGCAGGGAGCCAGCTATATCCCCTATAGGCGCCATTCTATTACCGTCAATACAGCCCAATACAACGAGTAGAGGCGCAGAAACCTTTTCGAGCAGCAGCCGACATGTGTTATAGGTTTCACGACAAGCGCTGACATGGCTGGGGCGATGCGATCAGACATCACTGTTTACATCTGGACGCCGGGCGGTTTGGACTAAAAAAAACTATACTTTGACATCACTGTTTACATCTGAACGCCGGGCGGTTTGGACTAAAAAAAACTATACTTTGGAGTATATTTTTCGGAGAAAACAAGCAACAGACAATGAGTGGATCCTTATGGGAGGTGCAGCGCATTGATGCTCACGATGGGAAGAACGTAGACGCTGTCTAGCAGCCTGATGGGGGCGCTGTCTAGCAGGCTGGGGGGTCCTTGAAATGAAACGGGTTGAGAATCACTGCTAGAGCCGTATAACATTCTTCTCTTATGGGGGTCCCTGGCTTATGGGGGTCCCTGGCATTACATATGTTTTTCGGGCTAATTGAATGAAACAGTTTGGGAACCACTCTTCTAAACCATGGGGTTCTCAACGGTTTTGGCTTGGGACCCCCAGAAATGCTTTGGCCATGTCTCAACGCATAATAACATGTAATGTTACTGACAATACTCGCTATATACACACACAACAATCTCAACAATATGGCCTCAGCCTCCATGTCTGTGCATGAATCCAAACAACGGGAATCCGTCTCCGTCTTTGATCCATGTGTGCAATCTGGTTCTGAAACTAGCTGACCTCTCACCTTCTGACATCACAAACCCCAGACAGCCTCAGTGCAGCTACACTATATCACTCAGAAGATTAGATTAGACCCAACCAAATTAGAACTGAAGAAAAAGATAAATACATCACATTGTTGGAACGAACTCACACAATCACAACACAAACTATAGAAACATATTTGTCTCTAAACAGACAGTATACTGTGGCAGACTCTACCTAACCACAGTGACTGATAAAAACCCCGAGAAAGACTTTGACAATGTATCCAGTCAGTAGCAGGACAGTATATGACAGAAAGGGAGAAGTTACCACTCCTTCTGGGGGAACAGAAAGAATGTGCAGTTTTTTTGGCTGCAAAATATGTCAATTCCTGTCAAAAGAAAAGGGACAACCAGTAGGACATGCATACAGTATGCCGTGTTTTATTTTCTGCACCACCTGCTTTATTTTATTTGTATTTATTATTATTATTTTCACGTCATTGATATTATGTTGTTATGTTGTTGTCGTTTGTCATATCTGTGATTGTGCTTTGGCAACACTTGTAAAACGTCATGCCAATAAAGCCTGTTGAATTGAATTGAATTGAAAGAACAAGATGTCAGAGGAGAGAGAGAGGATGGAGAGAACAGAAAGATGTCAGAGGAGAGAGAGAGAGGATGGAGAGAACAGAAAGATGTCAGAGGAGAGAGAGAGAGAGAGGATGGAGAGAACATAAAGATGTCAGAGGAGAGAGAGAGAGAGGATGGAGAGAACAGAAATATGTCAGAGGAGAGAGAGAGAGAGAGAGAGAGAGAGAGAGAGGATGGAGAGAACAGAAAGATGTCAGAGGAGAGAGAGAGAGGATGGAGAGAACAGAAAGATGTCAGAGGAGAGAGAGAGAGGATGGAGAGAACAGAAAGATGTCAGAGGAGAGAGAGAGAGGATGGAGAGAACAGAAAGATGTCAGAGGAGAGAGAGAGAGAGGATGGAGAGAACAGAAATATGTCAGAGGAGAGAGAGAGAGAGAGGATGGAGAGAACAGAAAGATGTCAGAGGAGAGAGAGAGGATGGAGAGAACAGAAAGATGTCAGAGGAGAGAGAGAGAGAGAGAGAGAGAGAGAGAGAGAGAGAGAGAGAGGATGGAGAGAACAGAAAGATGTCAGAGGAGAGAGAGAGGATGGAGAGAACAGAAAGATGTCAGAGGAGAGAGAGAGAGAGAGGATGGAGAGAACAGAAAGATGTCAGAGGAGAGAGAGAGAGAGAGAGAGAGAGAGAGAGAGAGAGAGAGAGAGAGAGGATGGAGATAACAGAAAGATGTCAGAGGAGAGAGAGAGAGAGAACACAGAAATATGTCAGAGGAGAGAGAGAGAGAGAGGATGGAGAGAACAGAAAGATGTCAGAGGAGAGAGAGAGAGAGGATGGAGAGAACAGAAAGATGTCAGAGGAGAGAGAGAGAGGATGGAGAGAACAGAAAGATGTCAGAGGAGAGAGAGAGAGGATGGAGAGAACAGAAAGATGTCAGAGGAGAGAGAGAGGATGGAGAGAACAGAAAGATGTCAGAGGAGAGAGAGAGGATGGAGAGAACAGAAAGATGTCAGAGGAGAGAGAGAGAGAGAGGATGGAGAGAACAGAAAGATGTCAGAGGAGAGACAGAGAGAGAGAGAATGGAGAGAACAGAAAGATGTCAGAGGAGAGAGAGAGAGAGAGAGAGAGAGAGAGAGAGAGAGAGAGGATGGAGAGAACAGAAATATGTCAGAGGAGAGAGAGAGAGAGAGAGGATGGAGAGAACAGAAAGATGTCAGAGGAGAGAGAGAGAACATAAAGATGTCAGAGGAGAGAGAGAGAGAGGATGGAGAGAACAGAAAGATGTCAGAGGAGAGAGAGAGAGAACAGAAAGATGTCAGAGGAGAGAGAGAGAGAGAGAGAGAGAGAGAGAGAGAGAGAGAGAGAGGATGGAGAGAACAGAAAGATGTCAGAGGAGAGAGAGAGAGGATGGAGAGAACAGAAAGATGTCAGAGGAGAGAGAGAGAGAGAGAGAGAGAGAGGATGGAGAGAACAGAAAGATGTCAGATGAGAGAGAGAGAGAGAGGATGGAGAGAACAGAAAGATGTCAGAGGAGAGAGAGAGGATGGAGAGAACAGAAATATGTCAGAGGAGAGAGAGAGAGAGAGAGGATGGAGAGAACAGAAAGATGTCAGAGGAGAGAGAGAGAGGATGGAGAGAACAGAAAGATGTCAGAGGAGAGAGAGAGGATGGAGAGAACAGAAAGATGTCAGAGGAGAGAGAGAGAGAGAGGATGGAGAGAACAGAAATATGTCAGAGGAGAGAGAGAGAGAGGATGGAGAGAACAGAAAGATGTCAGAGGAGAGAGAGAGAGAGAGAGAGAGAGGATGGAGAGAACAGAAAGATGTCAGAGGAGAGAGAGAGAGGATGGAGAGAACATAAAGATGTCAGAGGAGAGAGAGAGAGAGGATGGAGAGAACAGAAAGATGTCAGAGGAGAGAGAGAGAGAGAGAGGATGGAGAGAACAGAAAGATGTCAGAGGAGAGAGAGAGAGAGGATTGAGAGAACAGAAAGATGTCAGAGGAGAGAGAGAGAGGATGGAGAGAACAGAAAGATGTCAGAGGAGAGAGAGAGAGAGGATGGAGAGAACAGAAAGATGTCAGAGGAGAGAGAGAGAGAGGATGGAGAGAACAGAAAGATGTCAGAGGAGAGAGAGAGGATAGAGAGAATAGAAGGATGTCAGAGGAGAGAGAGAGAGGATGGAGAGAACAGAAAGATGTCAGAGGAGAGAGAGAGAGAGAGGATGGAGAGAACAGAAAGATGTCAGAGGAGAGAGAGAGAGGATGGAGAGAACAGAAAGATGTCAGAGAGAGAGAGAGAGAGAGAGAGAGAGAGGATGGAGAGAACAGAAAGATGTCAGAGGAGAGAGAGAGAGAGAGAGGATGGAGAGAACAGAAAGATGTCAGAGGAGAGAGAGAGAGAGGATGGAGAGAACAGAAATATGTCAGAGGAGAGAGAGAGAGAGAGAGAGAGAGAGAGAGGATGGAGAGAACAGAAAGATGTCAGAGGAGAGAGAGAGAGAGGATGGAGAGAACAGAAAGATGTCAGAGGAGAGAGAGAGAGAGAGGATGGAGAGAACAGAAAGATGTCAGAGGAGAGAGAGAGAGAGAGAGAGGATGGAGAGAACAGAAAGATGTCAGAGGAGAGAGAGAGAGAGAGAGGATGGAGAGAGAACAGAAGGAATGATCTGAGCCGTCTGTGTTACTGTGTTCGCCTCATTCAAACGTATCAAACAGAATCAAACAAATGTTTCGTCATTTTCTAGTTTTCTTTATGCCACCACAATGCTTTTCCAATGGGAGTCACATGGCTTGACCAAAAGTGTGTGTTTGATTGCTGATTGCTGGTGATTGCCCCCCCCCCCCCCCCCATCAAACCATGTGACTCCCATTGGAAAAGCATTGTGGTGGCCTGAAAATTAAAAAGAAATGACCAAACATTCGACTGATGGATGTTTGATACGCGTGAACGAGAGGCTGCTTCGATGCACATAACGAGGCGCTAACGAGGACGTGATGAGCAGCTGGGTGCCGTTTGATCGGCGTCGTCGTCGTTTGAACGTTCTCAGCCGTCGTGGCGAGTGGATTGGACACGCCGCACAGTGCGTGCTGTTTGATAAGTGCAATAGTAATAGTGTAATGATGCCTCATGGCAGGGGTCTGACTGCAACCTTCTTGAAACTAAATGCCGTGTTTTTTAGTTTCTAGATATAGTCAGTGTGTCACTTTAATGACACACCACAACATGTTTTGATTGTCCACGAAAATAACCTTTTCCCTTTTTAAATATTCTTTCACGTTGTTATTATTGATAATCAGACTCAGAGCATATAGTCCCCAGTCGGAGTTCAGAGTTGTTTTAATGAATGTAGAATGATGTGCAGGATGTCATTTACATACAAATATGAGTGAATTCATTCATTTGACTATACATGTTTTTAATTGTTTTATTTACCGGTAAAAAACAAATCCC
>NC_137879.1:40009758-40032258 GCF_963924005.1 Protomyctophum bolini | reverse complement strand
TAGGCTTGACGTCGAAATTAAAAAATAAATAAAAATCTTCTAAATTCTGACAGTTTTCTGAAATACCTCATCAGAGGAGAGGTGCTCAATATTTCATGTGAAACCAAGGACCACAAAGATTATATGTATTTGGCCACCGACCCCCCCATCTGAAAATATGTTGTTCCAGGGACCTCCCCAGAAGCAAAGATTTGAGTTTAAAACGTTAAGAAGAATATATATTCAAAGATTTGACCCACATTTTCACGAGTGCTGCGCTATGAGCTTGTAGGTCTGCTATTTTTGTGTAACAACGTGTAAGATAATGCTTTAAAACACCAAAAGGCGTCCTCGCCCAGAATAGGTTAAGCAAATCTCCGCCATGTATATGTATAATGTTATGTACAATTTAAAGTAAAGCGTTTTTTGGATAAAAGCTCTATATATAAATGCACCATTTTGCCATTGTTGTTGACAGTTGCACAGTTGTGATCAAACCTCCTGTGGCCACTCATGGTCGTCACTAGCCCCTCTCAGAACCCTACATAAAGCTTTTATGAAATTTGATTGTCGCTTTATGTAGGGTCCCTGTTCGTTACTTTATTTTCTAATGCGATTGTTGGAACGCGGACATAAACAAACCCCCCATTAAGTCGTCCTGCGCACTCTGACGATTTTATTTATTGTGATGGCTTCTGAATGTGCGAACTATAAGTACCTATACATACCTCTGAGAATATCTTGTGTGTCGCGGAAGCCGTTAAGTATTTTTAATCCATGTTTGATTAAAGATGTCGCTTTGATTCTTCTTGTTTATTTACCGTTTATTGTACCGCCTCCCGATGTGCGGTTGGCTTTGCCGGCTACGTCCCTGCCTCTGATCTGCTCCGTCATAGCTATAGCGCCACTAGCTAGCCAGATAGGCGGTACAATGAGGTATCAATAAACAAGGTAGGAAGAAGCAACATTTTTAATCAATCATAGATTAAAAATACTTAACGGCTTATAGTTTGCACATTCGGAAGCCATCACAGGAAAAAAACGTATGAAAAAGATACTGCGCAGATTCATTTCTCCTAACGTGTTTACATTGTATTTATGTGTGCATACCTGGTGGCAGCCCGGCGGTGAACCAGGACCCAATGGGTCCTGGTCTTAAAAATGTCAGAAACTTTACTACCATTGGGTTCTGCTTGTGGGGCTAGGTCGTCACGCACCCTGGCCTGTGTTGTGTTTACACAATGTCTGTGTTTACACAATGTCTGTGTTTACACAATGTCTGTGTTGTGTTTACACAATGTCTGTGTTTACACAATGTCTGTTTACACAATGTTTGTGTTTACACAATGTCTGTGTTTACACATTGTCTGTGTTTACACAATGTCTGTGTTGACACAAACCCTCAAAGCAGGACATAAGAGTGCTCCTCAACAACCATATAAACAACAACAAGCACACTCTCCCAGACAGCCTACTATAGTATTGAAGTAGTAGTGTTGAGTATTGAAGACTGCAGAGTGTAACAACAGCTAGTTTCTTTCAACTCACTTCCAAATTACAAATTAGCAAGACAGCACCCCATAGCATAGCAGCAGACAACATGGTTATATCACCCCATAGCATAGCAGCAGACAACATGGTTATCACCCCATAGCATAGCAGCAGACAGCATGGTTAGCACCCCATAGCATAGCAGCAGACAACATGGGCACAATCAATGAAAATCCATTCAGCAACAATTAGGCTACAGTTCAATTCTCACCTTTGATGTCTTCAAACACGTAGTAATCCATAATCAATGGCGGACGCTGTTGTGGAGTTGCCCAGTAAAGCTGAAGTCCTCAGGATACAACTGTAGGCCTACAGTAGGCTAGCTCCTCTAGGGACTGTTGTAGGCCTACATTAGGCTAGCTCCTCTAGGGACTGTTGTAGCCTACAGTACTGACTTCCTTTCTTTACAAAAACTTTGCAATAGACGTTTGGCATTGTAAGGCTAACATTTAGGCTACTCTCAGAGAGGCTTCTCGTTGATATTTAATCATAAACAAAGAGTTTCTGGTGTGAAGACAAACAAATCTGCCACATTCTAGAAACAAGCACATGGTGACAGGCCTCAGGCAGTCATGACCAATCAATCTATGCAGGTACAGATGGACAAACCAGGCAGTGCCAGTGGCTACAGATCCAAATAGGAAAAGATGAATAATAATACTACCATATTTTTCTAAATTGAATGCAGTGTAAGCAACCCCGGCTGATAAAAGGATGAGCTCTCGAACTGATGATTTAGAATGCTTTATTCCAGAAACACCGTAAGAACTATAGGTGGAAAAACACACAAAAAGTACACAAATGTTACATAACGAAAACAATTGACAAACCAAGGTAGCAAAGCTGAATACTGTAACTATACGAAAATCATAAACTCACAAATACATTGATAACATCATCATGAATCATGAATGACAAAACCTTTACATTTTATCCCTTTGAAGTTTGAACCAATAATGGCATGTTTGTTACTGTATCTATACTGCATCATTATAACAATAACAAGCAAGGCTGATATTATTTGTATAACACATTTACCTTTGGCAAACATGAAATGTACCTTTTAACACTACGACGTCGGAGCGGTCATTCTGACCGGTTTTGAGATTTAAAAGTTTATTTTCTTAGCCCATGGAGTCCAGAGAAAGTTCCCCTTGCATGACTTTGTCTAAATATTCGATTGAAATCATCTCAGTTTTTTTCCCCATTTGAAACGTTTTGTAAATATGATTTTAGGCATATATCTCTTACTCTGTCAAGCTATTATCGGCACAATGGACCGACGTCCCCCTTCCTCCCCCATAGGCCTACTCGCCTTTTTGCTGCTTGATAATGGTGTCTTTTATAACCCGATTCCCCGACATTTCCTTTTCACTTGATATCGTTTCGTAGAGAGGGCCTACACAACCGATCTATATACCAAATGAAAGACCGAATTCCGTAGTTTACATGGTTTTTTGAATTTTTTTAAATGAGCAAAAAATGAGCGAGTTATAATTTAAAGAAAAGAGGGGTGGAGGAAAAAAAAGAACACGCAACACACATACAGCTAGCTAACTAGGCGATTATTTGGATCAATCAAATATATTAATTACATTATATCGATAACACGCGTAGCCTATAATGTTTCCCCCTCTATATAAAAATGACAATATATAACTCTAATGTCGTATTTCGTCATGTATGTGAACTTTAGGCTGCTTGCAAGGGTGTCGCTTTCGTGAGCAATGGTGTGCATGGCCCGTTTGACCTGACGCGATTCTTTCTTTGGCACAATCAATGAAATATAATACTGGCTACTAAGCCCGTTTTCAGCTAAATTCGGAAATGTCCAGGCTAAATAACGTATCGACGGGAGTCGTGTTAATATTTATTTACTCGTCATTGTCATGTTCACTCCAAATAAACAAGTATTTTATGCACTTATGATGCGGAGAGCCATCTTATAAAATATTTCGGTTGGGATATTGAGGGGGCAAGTTGGGACAAAGAAATACACACGGGCTTAGCAAATGTTTTTATTAATTAAACTGATATAACAACATAACGTGGCTAATAATTGTTTATTTGGAATGTACTTTGGCTTGTAATTTAGGTAAATATAACGCGACTCACTTGTATGAGTAATTTACCGCGGACATGCCGCATTTACTTCAATACATTAGCTTTAGTAATGCGGTTAGCTTATAATATTAGCAAATGTAAGCTAACGGCTGGAGGAATGGGGGTCTGTTACTACGGACAATCCGGTCAATAACATCATTACACTTAAACATTAATACAATTATGTCATGTTTACATGCCTAGTCAAGCAGTCTGTACATGGCGTGGGGTCACCGTCACATAATATTAATTACATCGATAACACACAAGAAAGAGTGATCTTTGCAGGGTGGAAGAAGGAAAAAAAGAAGCAACAAAGCTACACTCTTCCATGGCTATGTTGCAATATAGCACTAACCGGGCAAAATATGTATTACATGTATTATTAGTTTTATACATTTTAGGAGTGAAAACATGTGTTTAGAAATGACAACATCTCAGCAGTTCAGACAATGTCCCATTGTTAACAACACTTAACACACGACACAGACACAGTGTTCTGTTCGGCCTCCCCAAAAAATCCCTTGACAGATTGCAGTACGTGCAAAACTCCGCTGCCAGAGTGCTCACCCGCACAAAACGCTGGCAGCACATCACCCCCACCCTCAAACACCTCCACTGGCTCCCGGTTAAGTTCCGCATACATTACAAACTGCTCCTCCTCACCTACAAATCACTCCATGCCCTTGCCCCACAGTATTTGTCTGACCTCCTCAAGGACTACACCCCTGAGCGGAACCTGAGGTCTTCAGAAATGGAACTCCTCACCATCCGTCACGCAAAACGGCGGACTCTCGGTGATAGAGCCTTCTACGTGGCAGCCCCTGCCCTCTGGAACTCTCTCCCCTTGGAGATCCGCCAGACTCCCACATTGAACACTTTCAAGTCTGCACTGAAGAGACATTTATTCACCTTGGCTTTTGGCAACTAGTTTTGTTTTTTGTTTTTTTTGTCTTGTAAAGCGTCCTTGGGTTTCTTGAAAGGCGCTATATAAATCTAAGTTATTATTATTATTATTATTACAGACAGCTAGCTAACTAGGCTAGGCTAGCTAGCTTCTCGCTCCATTGAAACCGAGCATTCAATAATAACATCCCTCTGCCCTCATCATGGATAATAATCATTGTATTCATATTATCTTATCAAAATAGTAAACAAATTCCAAGTTAATTAACCAGCCAAACATATATGATTTAATTCGTTGGAAATGGGATGCAGCCGGCTTGAACGTCTCCAGTTGGAGTGGGGGAGAGAGTGGCCAATCAAATCGCACCAAAAACACGGTCCCTCTGACCGTTCAGCGACTGAGTAGTAGTGAATTTCTTTCAGACTGGCTAGTGTTAAACTATCAACTGTAAATATGAATTACCTGTCTAAACCAAAGTATTTATATAATTATTTATCAACGTTACTGAGACATCACACAAGTGGTCCAAAATAGAGTGGCAGAATCACGTCTTCAAAGTTACTATTAACATAACACAAATGCACAGAAGCAACGTAAAAGAGATTGCATACAAAACAACAAAATAATAACAGTACCTTGTTGCCCTCAGCCAGGTGCTTAAACTAAATGAACCTTTCGTTCTGAACACTGAAGTGTTCTCTTGCTGTTGTTTACATTCATGACTCTGTTGCAAAGAATGACCGCGCTAAACTCTACCCATCTACTTCCTTCCTGTTTCTCACAGTTTCAAAGTAAAAGCTATACAAACAGACTATAATAAAACGAACTCAAATACAATTCTTTCAAGCAAAACACACTGAAGAAGTTGGTAGAGACATAAATAATAATACACTATATAACCATGAAAACCGTTTATATGATTCAAATAAAGAGAAACTATATAAACATACAGTAGGCAGCCAAAGTCCAGTCTGAAGTAACTTTGAAAGTCCCCTGTTCAACTAGTTTTGTGGGCAACAGCGCCGCCGTCTGGACAGGGGGAGAATCTCTTTAGCCTTTAGGGGAAACAATACTTCTTGCTCAAAGTAGTGATTAAATGGTTCGTTACATGCAGTGATTGCATTATTATTATGTCATGCAATGCAATGTAATGCAATAGAGCGCCGCAGTCCCCGCCCCCTTTCAGAAAAGCGAGTGGCCCAGGAAGTGGAAGCCCCATGCATTCTCCCATCGGCACTTTTAATATAATTTATTTAAAGACGGTTACGCCGCGGACAAAGCCAATTCGGATCGTGACGAATCATGACAATGAACACAATATTTTGGGACGATCAAATCATTAGAAAGAAGAAAAGAAAGTCAGGAGACAACACTATTTGTTTTATTTTTCGTCTTGTAAATTATTTGATCGGCCCAAAATATTGTGTTCATTGTCATGATTCGTCACAATCCGAATTGGCTTTGTCCGCGGCGTAACCGTCTTTAAATAAATTATATTAAAAGTGCCGATGGGAGAATGCATGGGGCTTCCACTTCCTGGGCCACTCGCTTTTCTGAAAGGGGGCGGGACTGCGGCGCTCTATAGAGAGTATGCACATGCATGATGTTCCCATTAGGACACGCCCCCCTCATATGATATCATGGACGGAGTGTACTGGGCCGGCCCAATTCATTCACTTCTTTTTTTATATATTTTTTATCCCACGATTTTGTAACCCATTTTTCACCCCTGTGTCAATCATCTAATGTGATCCTGGGCTCTACACACCCTCCACCAACCTGGGGAGAGCAACGGACTTAACTCATGCTTCCTTCATGCTTGAGTGTACAAGTTGCTCCTTTAGACCCTAGGGGGGAGTTTCCCTGGTTGGACGTAGCGCGTGGAAGGAACACGTTATTCCAACCAGTTCCTTTCCCCTCCATCAGGCGCCCCGGCTGGCCAGGGGGAGGCAGTTTAGAGACCAGGATTACTGCATGTTTTTGTGAGGGTACCTACCCTAGGGGACACGGGGAGAACATGCAAACTCCACAAAGAAAGGCCCTTTTGCCAACCCCGCCTTCGGGTATGGGCACTGATGACGCGGAGGAGGAAACACGCCACCAGCACCCACAGCGCCCCGAGTGGGAATCGAACCCAGGACCTTCTAGCTGTGAGGCGACAGCACCAATTCATTCACTTCAACCCCCCAATGAGATGATGGTGTTTTTTTTGCAGATGGAACATTTTTTGAATTTTCGTTTTTTCATGTCATGTGAAAGCAGGGAATCATAGCTTCAAATTGACATATTGGTTGTTCGGTTTGACCCACCAGTTTTGGAGATATGGCTTATAGAGTAATGTCTGGCAGAGAAACAGCGAGTTGAGAAAACAGGCTTGAAAGGTTCACTTCTGTGGTCTCTAACATTACACCTAACTACATGTTTAAGCATTTATTTCATATTTACAGGTCTTCTGTGGTCTCTAACATTACACCTAGCCACATGTTTAAGCATTTATTTCATATTTACATGTCTTCTGTGGACTCTAAAATTACACCTAGCTACATGTTTAAGCATTTATTTCATATTTACAGGTCTTCTGTGGTCTCTAACATTACACCTAGCCACATGTTTAAGCATTTATTTCATATTGACATGTCTTCTATGTGGTCTCTAACATTACACCTAGCTACATGTTTAAGCATTTATTTCATATGTACATGTCTTCTGTGGTCTCTAACATTACACCTAGCTACATGTTTAAGCATTTATTTCATATTTACATGTCTTCTGTGGACTCTAACATTACACCTATCTACAGTACATGATTAAGCATTTATTTCATATTTACATGTCTTCTGTGGTCTCTAACATTACACCTAGCTACATGTTTAAGCATTTATTTCATATTTACATGTCTTCTGTGGTCTCTAACATTACACCTAGCTACATGTTTAAGCATTTATTTCATATTTAAAACACCAAAAGGCAAAATGGTGCATTTATATATAGAGCTTTTATGTGTTTGTGTTTAAAAAGTGTTACAGGCGATTAAACATGTTCTTCTGTTTATAATCTAAACACTGTGACATTTAAAAAAAGTGTTACAAATTATGTGTTTAAAACAGTTTATAACCTAAACGCTTGGGTTTAGTGTGTACCCATTGGGAGAGTTCTACCCATTCCTCGCTTTCTGTCTGAATACAAAAACGCAAGGTCATTAGAATGTGGACATAATCATTGCTTATAGCAGCTTTAAGCCCAGTAGAACGTCATCACTTGGAACAAGAGTTCCTATTCTTTGAAGGACCGAATGTCCTCAGAAGGAGTACAAGTGATATTCATCCTCTAGCACGCACGCACGCACACACGCACGCAGTGGTATCAGTGCCAAGGTGTTAAATCTCACTGATAAATGTGATGATATATTCTGGAGTAGATGATTATTTGGCATCTCATTACTCGCTCTGTTTCTCACCTCCATAAGTTGAGCCAGAATGTCCCCCCTGGACCAAGGGGGGGGGGGGGGGGGGGCCGTGACCATGGCGAGGGCCACTATATTTCCACTCTCAATCCATATTGCATATTCCTGTTGTAGCAAAAATAACCGATCTACAAGCTCAAAACGCATCGCAGTGCGACGCGTTGTGCGCTTATAGATCAGCAATGTTTTTGCTATATTTGTATTATAATAGAATAGAATTGTGGAATATTTTTTTTGCTATTTTTGATTTATTTTATTTAATTTCAGTTAACTCACAGTTAACAGTCTTTGTATTGAGTTTGTGCTTGAAATGTACTGTAATTCTGCAAAATGTTAATAAATATTTCAATCAATCAATCAATCAATGGCTCTGGTCTAAGTTGAGAGGGTCCAGTTGGTAGTGACGGTGGCTCTGGGACAGTTGGCAGCGTCCGTATGTTACCCTTGGTTTTTGTTGCTATGTACAGTATATATATATATATATATATATATATATATATATATATATATATTGGGGCAGCGGTGGCTGGGTTAGAGGAGCGTCCTTGTTGCCGAAAGGTTGCCGGTTCGATTCCCCGGCCGGGGGCAGGAAAGATCTGGGTGGGGAAGGTGATTGGTCATCACTCACCACCCAACACCGCTGAAGTGCCCTTGAGCAATAAGGCACTGAACCCCCCAACTGCTCCCCCTGGAGCTGCTTAGTGGCCACCAGTATGAGACTGTGGTTGTACTGGTCAGCTCCCAGGTTTGAACCCATTTTGGGCAGGAACCCATTTTGGTGTTATAGCATTACGTTATGCTTTAGCTATTTAGAAATAGCAGATCTATACAAGCTCGTAGCGCGCCACCGAGCTTGTAGGTCTGCTATTTTTGAAAAATCGAAGAACGACTGACGTAGAAGACATTTTTAGAATCTGATCTCAGGTCAGAATGGGTTAAACGTTTGCTTTGCTAACGTCTCGCGCAAACTGATGACCCGATATATGCTACTATGATAGCATTGGACGAACACACTTTTCCTAGGCCGACAGTAAATGTTCTCTTATAGCGAGAAGCACACCGCATATACCTAAAAAGAAAGCTACATTTGTCCACCAAAAAAAAAAATGATTTTACCATCTTCCATTCTGGAGATAATTATCTTTATGTAACACCTGCTTTTGTAGTGATGACAGGCTGTTTTGTCAGACGTTGACGGGCAGTTTTAATAATAAATAGAACAAAAATCCTATGCATTCTAATTAGGGCCGGGACTAATTGCGATTAATTTAGATTAATTAACTACAGAAAAATTAACGCGTTAAAATAATTAACGCATTTAATCGCATATTTTGTTTTCACCGCCGAACCGGAACGTTTCTCACTGGGCGCACGTTTCCACTTACCTAAGATGCTGACGCACCCAGCAGCAACATTGCTGTCTGAGCATTCACTTCCGCTAGTACTAGACGATAACAACAAACTGAAACGGCACACGTTAGCATGAATGCAGACCCAAATAAGAACGCGCAGCTTGGGAAATTTAGTGGGAAATTTAGATTTAAAAAGCGAGCGGATGGAAGCGTGGACAGAAATGCAGTTGTATGCATATTATGCAACAAAGAATTTGCCTATCACCGCAGCACATCGTCCCTCACATATCACATCAATGCCAAACATGTTGCTGCTAGCGTGGAAGTTCACGTTACTCCGTCTTCTTCAACGTCGCAACCTACACTCGACCTGATGCCTGGTTTCAGAGGCAATATGACTAAGTCCAAGTCTGACAAAATAACAAACTCCCTGGCTTACTGGGTTGCAGTCAACTGTAGACCACTTGCGGTGGTCGAAGATATGGGGCTGCAAAAAGTGCTACAGATAGCTTCGTCTGACACAATAAACAATGTTTTGTTGCTGAAGTTTATGTATTCACTATTCATTCCTTTACTCATAAAGTCATAATACCAAAATCCATTTGAAAAAATTGCTTTCTCACTGTTCTCGGGTCAAATAATGATATGCGATTAAAATGCGATTAATCTAGATTAATTAATCGCAAAGCCTCTGATTAATTAGATTAATTTTTTTAATCGAGTCCCAGCTCTAATTCTAATTCTACACACCGAATGAAAGCCCTGGATGTCATAATCATGGGGAACATGTCCCTACATGTCCCTACAGCGACAGACACCACACAGCGACAGACACTACACAGCGACAGACACTACACAAAGACGCCTCCCCTGAAACAAACAGTAGCCCTCCCTCCCCTGAGACATGCAGGGGGGGGGGAGTGAGAAACAGGAGCAGATTGGCTGAGGTGCATGGATACGATCAGATGTCATGAAATGTGATTCTGTTGACTGGAGTCTTAGAGTATAAATATGAATAGAGACGGCACCCGGAGGAAACCCTGAGGCGAAATGGACATAGTGGCAGAATTTGTCATTGCAGCTCGAGCCAGCGCTGGTCCGTTGACTGTCATTGCGCACGTTCATGTGTTTGAGGCCATGACACGTGAACGAATGTTTCATACGTGAACGCGCACAAACGGCACAATGATAGTCAACGACCAGCGCGTTCATGTGTTTGAGGCAAATCCATCCCAGAATGCACTCTGTTCCTACACGGAAGGAGGAGTGAAATCGCCTCATGCGCTTTTGAGCAACTTAATGCAAGTGGATGGGAGAAGAACTCGGCTGTCTTCTCTATTCATATATACTCTAAGACTGGAGTACACTGTAAATCCCTGGAACATGTGACACGTTTAAAACATAAACGCCACGTGTGTAATAATAAAATGCCAAATGTTTATTAATGGTCATAAAATACAGTAGAACACGAGTTCACTCAAACACCTCACGAGAACACCCATAGTGTTTGAATTCTAAACACCTATTTATGACTGACTTTGATAACATGTTCTTCTGCTTATAATCTAAACACTGTGACACATTTGAAAAGTGTGTATAACCTTTATAACCTATAAACGCTTGGGTTTAGTGAGTAGGCTATACGCTCGCAAGGGAGCCGCCATTGTGTGATAGTGTGAGATCTTCACACAATGAGCCCCTCCCGTCCTGAGTTTTCAGGAAGGGAGGGGGGGGGGGGGGAGGCATTTTTTTTCTTTTTTTGGGGGGATCACGTGATCAGAGTGTTGTGCTCTATCATCCAGTGCTAGTTGGTAAAGTGCCCGGGTGTGTAGAACCCGATCGAAAGTTATCCATAAAAACATGCGGTAAACGTAGATCTCCTGGTCCCGCACCGGACCAATGGGATTTGAACCACGTACAAATCCTGTTCCCGCAATCAATCGGTTAAAGGACCACTTCACCACTTTTCAACCTATCTTCATATAATAGGTCCTCACTAATAATCATGAAAAAATGGCGCAAGTTTTTTTCTACTCGGTCTGTGTCTCTCATAGGAAGGCTGTGGGCAGTTCAGAAACCGTCTTCCAGTGACATCATCGATGGGAAAAACAAAGAGCAAAAGAGCTTGTTAAAAAAAAATCAGGCTAATGATGATGTCACTGGAAGACGGTTTCTAAACTGCCCACAACCCTCCTATGAGACACAGACTGAGTAGAAAATAATTGTGCCATGTTATCATGATTATTAGTGAGGACCTATTATATGAAGATAGGTTGAAAAGTGGTGAAGTGGCCCTTTAATGTGTGTGTGTGCGTGTGTGTGTGTGTGTGTGTGTGTGTGTGTGTGTGTGTGTGTGTGTGTGTGTGTGTGTGTGTGTGTGTGTGTGTGTTTCTATGTGCAGGGCGTTGCTGAAAATGAGCACCGTTGCCCGCAGCTACTTCCCTGGGTAAATAATGAATAATATAAACATAACCGTTTTAAATAATTGTTAAATAAATATTCAAAGTTCTTCAGAAAACTTTCACATGCAGGTTTTCACAGGTCAGGATTTAGAAGGAAACCCCTAAACTTATAAGAATGCAGGAAGTCTCTGGTCTATTACATTTATTCTCACAGTAGAGTGCTTTATTCACTGCATGTCTACACACTTATATACGCAATGCTTTTCTGGCTGCTTGTTCTTTTTTCTTTTTTGGCGGAACGCAGGATGAAAGTGCTTTTTGTTAAAGGTAATCAGAACGTCCTCTGATCCAACGCTGAACACAGTGACGTTGTAGACTCTTGGAATAAAAACCTTTCAAGTCTGTATTATATTCCCCCCCTTAATGATATTATCGTCCGCTTGCTTCCTTTTTTCTTCTCAGCAGTGCAACCTCTCTTGGAACGAAACCCAGACTTCCAAATAAAACACTAACGCAGTCACTCCAAGTTTCCAGCCACTATGGCCCCATTCCAACCCCCCCCCCCCCCCCCTGTGAGACCTGTGAAAGCATTATTTATTATTTGGAACGATCGTTTCCGCCATTGAGGACATGAGGGGACGGCGCGCCAAAAACCTCTCAAGGAAGAATACGGCAAAGCCTTCCAGAATTAGTAGTGTAGAGGTGAAATGGAAAGTATCTGCAGAGACAGGTACTGTACAGAGGTACTGTACAGATGTATACTGTACTACAGAGGTACTGTACAGAGGTACATATATGTACTGTATACAGAGGTACAGTACAAAGGTACAGTACAAAGGTACATATGCTCAGAGAGAGACAGAAACACAGAGGCAGAGAGAGAAAGAGAGAGAGATGGTAGAGTAGAGAGAGCCAGACATTGAACAAGGCATAGAAAATGAGAAAAGAGGAAGCATGAAATGCCACATGATGGAGAGATGGGGTGGGGGTGTGGGGTGGGGTGGGGTGGGGGTGGAGGTGTGTGTGTGTGTGTGTGTGTGTGTGTGTGTGTGGGGTGAGTGTGTGTGTGTGTGTGTGTGTGTGGGGGGGGGGGGGTGGAAGTTGGCTGTCGGGATGCAAGTGAGAGCGATAGTACAGACAGACGAGAGGCAGGCAATCAATCCGTCTTCAAAACCCTACATTCATGCGTGTACAGAGAGGCCTCCATCTGTCTGTCTCCACCGTCTAGCCTCAAACACTTACAGAGCAAACAAGGTAACAAGGCTGTGATTGTCACCACTTGACACCAACACAAAACAAGTCACCCCGGCCTGCTGCAGGTCCAAGAAGACACGTGTCCTTTAGATTTGACAAAACACAGGCTAGACAAGCTGGACACGGCTTAGAAAGGAGAGAGAGAGAGAGCTTTAACCCATTTAGGACTGAGGTTGATTAAGAAAAAAAAAAAACAGTTTTTATGTCAGCGGTGCTCAACCATTTTCATGTCAAGGACCCCCGGAATTATCTGTATTAGGCCGCGGACCCCCATCTGAAAATATGTTGTTTCAGGCACCGCCCAGAAGCAAAGATTTGAGTAAAAAAAAAACGTTTGCACCACATTTTCACGATTTTTCTAAAATAGCAGGTCTACAATTAAAGCTCGTATGCTAAAGTATAACATGATACACCAAGAGAGGTTCCCGTGTTAGCATTATGCTATACTTTAGCTATTGGGAAAATAGCAGATCTACAAGCTCATAGCGCGAAAAAACGAAGAACGACTGACATAGCAGAAACTTTTTCAGAAAACTGTCAGGATGTAGAAGACATTTTTTAGAATCTGATCTCAGGTGGGTTAAGCAGCATGTGCCTTTTCAACATGATGATAATATTATAATCTAACATTAATAATCACACAGTATTGATCACAATATTCACGAGTAAGACGCGCGAACGCGGGAAGCGAACGCAGATCGTAAATTAAATCACTCAGCTCCATATATGGGCACAAAAGGGGCCAGGTCCACAACAAACAAATCACTGGCCCCTTTTGTGCCCATATATGGAGCTGAGTGGACCTGGCCCCTTTTGTGCCCATATATGGAGCTGAGTGATTGCTGATGCAACACACTCCATATTTGGATAGCGGGACAGACAGACACACAGACACACACACAGACAGACATGATCTGCTAGGTCTCATAGTAAGTGCTCATTGCCTTCGCAATAAAGTATAAGAGAGCCTTCTCGTGTCTTGGTTCCCTGTAATGGACAGAACTTACAGTCCATTACATCTCTGAGGAGAAATGCTATACTGTACTAATTACTGTACTCGGGTAATAATATTGGGTAATAACCATATAATTGGCCAGATGGGACGGCAGTGAGCCTGCAAGTCTTATGAGAAAAAACATAATTGATAACATTTTCTGCCAGATATTGCAATCAACATTTGTCACGCCATTTCTTTTTTTTATATATATTTTTTTATCCCACGATTTTGTAACCCATTTTTCACCCCTGTGTCAATCATCTGATGTGATCCTGGGCTCTACACACCCTCCACCAACCTAGTCCCCATATATGGGGGACAAGGGGAGAGCAACGGACTTGAACTCATGCTTCCTTCATGCCTGAGTGTCCAAGTTGCTCCTTTACACCTGACAGGGGGGAGTTTCCCTGGTTGGACGTAGCGCGTGGAAGGAACACGTTATTCCAACCAGTTCCTTTCCCCTCCATCAGGCACCCCGGCTGGCCAGGGGCGGCAGTTTAGAGACCAGGATTACTGCATGTTTTTTGTGAGGGTACCTACCCTATAGGGGACACGGGGAGAACATGCAAACTCCACACAGAAAGGCCCTTTCGCCAACCCCGCCTTCGGGTATGGGCACTGATGACGCGGAGGAGGAGACACGCCGCCAGCACCCACAGCGCCCCAAGCGGGAATCGAACCCAGGACCTTCTAGCTGTGAGGCGACAGCACTATCGACTGTGCCACCGTGCCCCCTTTTGTCACGACATTGACGATTTAAATCGCTCAACGATTTCAATCATTCAACTAAACAGCAAACTGGTATAGAGCTGGTCGACTGTCTGGCTCGTAAACAAACAAACCCCATGCGTAGCAGAGCTACCAATACCATCCCATCGCCTGAAACAAACAAACCCCATGCGTAGCAGAGCTACCATCCAATCGCCTGAAACAAACAAACCCCATGCGTAGCAGAGCTACCATCCCATCGCCTGAAACAAACAAACCCCATGCGTAGCAGAGCTACCATCCCATCGCCTGAAACAAACAAACCCCATGCGTAGCAGAGCTACCATCCCATCGCCTGAAGGGATGCGACGCTCTGATTAAGTTTAGAAATGCACAGCCTTCCGTTTCAGACTAAAATAAAATGACCGAAATAGACCGAAATAATACAACATTCTGTACGTGCATAGTGATAAGCGATTCACTTCTCACCCCAACACATCTCTCTGCTCTTATTTAAACACAGAAAAGGTTGTGTAGCACCTTTAAAACTGGAGAGCCATCTAGTAGAAGAGTTACGACATTGAGGGGGCAGAAACCGAGCGCTGTTCTAATGCAGCCTGAACTGAGACGAGCTGGAGTTGGAAATACATTGTTTTCAACGAGGGCGGCGCAAATAAAAGCTATGTTAAGCATGTGTGCAACATGACAACTGTTTTACAGTATTGTACAGTAACAACTAAATTCTCTTTGATGTTTAGGTTGTGCTATATGCTATTGCTACAAAAACAATCCGGGACCCCACATGTCACGCCCCCTAGTCTAGGGTTAGGGGAAGCAATATAAAATGCAGAAAGACAAATGCAATAAAACTGAATGTGCATTCATTTATTAACAGCCCAAAATCAGGAATATTTACAACAATATACAACAAACCCAAATAAAACCTAAACTAACAAAACACACAACTTCAAACATATAACTTTGGTTTGACTGATGTGTTTCAAGCCTTATGACCTGCTGTAAAACCGTTTGCCCTTCGGGGACACTAATAAATAACCTTGGACCTTGAACCTTGATAGCAAACACAAAAACAGAACTCAAAAACTTATCCCAAATAAAGAAGTGGACAGGCTGGGCGCAGGTTGTGGTGAGAGGACACGAGGACCGCTTCCCTGCTGCCCTGAAGCTGACAGTCTGTCTGAACCAAGGGGCCAGCTATAGGCACTCCAATGTTGAAGTGCTGGGCCCTAGTGGTAAGAGGAAGGACTGCAGGCGGACCTGTGGATTCTTGACGAGGAAACCCCCGTGCAAACCGAGCGCTCAATGTTAAAGCCCAGCTGCACTTCCGCATTTGGGCACCAAAATGTGGTGCCCAAATGCTGAATCAGCTAAAAAATGCGGAAATAGACGGTCCTTCCGGCAGCCTTCCGGGTGCTTCAAAACGCCACTGAGCAACTTCCACGGACATGAATAGCGGAGGGGGCGGAGCTTCGCGCCAGTTCAGTGTCTATCCTTTTAATACTCTATATGGTCTGATCAGAGTTGTTTGTCACTGAGCTTTATAGTAGACCGGGTGTGGCCACCAGCCAATCCACTGCTGGTGTCATATAGTGCTCATCAGAGCCGGCCAATCCGTGGAGAGGACTAATTCCCCACAGCAGCCAATAGGCTTACTCTCCAGTAATCAGTCTGATGATGACACAGGTCTCCTCCTCCTCTCATCAACTCTCCACCTCAGAACACAGGAAACAACGGATATGTTTTATTTTAGGAAGGGGGCCAGCCTGCGGCAGCTTAAGAAGTTTAAAGTCAGCCAAGCAGCCATGACTCACTTCTATAGGGCCACTATTGGAAGTGTTCTCACCTTCTCCATGCTTGTCTGGTTTGGTCACACAACCTCTCAAGACAAATCAAAGCTGGAAAGAGTAGTACGTCGCGCATCAAAAAACATAGGATGCAGCCTCCCTATACACTTTCCTCACTCTATTCCACCAGAATAATTAGGAAGGCAAATAAAATCATTGCAGACAACTCCCATCCTGCACATCACCTCTTCCATCTCCTCCCATCAGGCAGGAGATATAGAAGTATCCAGAGCTCAACATGTCGCTTCAGGGATAGCACTTACCCCGTAGCCATTAGACATCTGAACTCATAGTACTGTATATGCATATAGCACTTTATGCTGCTGGTTTTTGTTTTTGTATTGTACTGTCCTTCTTGTTTGTGTATCTATGGTTGTCTGTATATGTTGAGTATGAACCAAGACAAATTCCTATCAACTTGTTGACATGGCAAATAAATTATTGAATCTAGCCTTAATTAGGTTACAGGTATATGTAACTCTGAGAGTGTAGTGTGCATGTACATACATGGAACCGAATCGGTTAAATTGCACACTCTGAGAGTTAAATGAACACTGAGCATTATTGTATGTCGTCACTCCACTGTGGCCTCACATCTGGCAACCGGCCCAACCTGGCAACACAACCCACTTCTTAATAGCAGAGAGAGAGAGAGAGAGAGAGAGAGAGAGGACACAGCACTGGATGATGTCAAGGTGAGTGTGTGTGTGTGTGTGTGTGTGTGTGTGCGTGTGTGTGTGTGTGTGTGTGTGTGTGTGTGTGTGTGTGTGTGTACACAGTAAATGTGATAGAAGGATTGCTTGGCAGAGGTACAGTATATACCTGAGGGGAAAGATGCTTTATGCGTGTACGTTTTACTACCCAGTCACACACTCTATGCAACTAAAATAGTCTTCCTTGCACTGGATATTCTTTGGCATCAGACCGTAGGATACAACTCGACATAACAGTGTCTTTTATATGGTTTATTGTTGTGCTGCCATTTATACCAACACACTCATACCAACTACACACTGAACAACGTCAGTCAAAATCACTCGAAATCAGGTTATAAACCTAAAGAAGGAAACACAAACAAATAGAAAACAATTACTACCATGCAATATCTATAATAATAACTGTACATTGAATGAATATGGTATGTATGTCGCACAAAGTATGTATGAATTCTTACCGGCTGTCACTCGCGATGCTCAAAGATAGAATGCTAACAAAATACACACAACGGACACACATCTCCTGTCGCACATGCGCAGTAGACTATCCAACAGGTCACGCATGCGCAGTGGACTATCTGACGGTAAACAATACTATAATATAACCCCAAACGTCCCCTAAACACACACAGAAAAATACAGAAACCCCCCAACTACTTTAAAGACACCCCAGCCTATGTAAATAAAACCCCACCTTACTGGAATCTCTGAAGTAAAAACATGCACGTAAGTTGCTGAAAGTGAAAGTGCGTCACATCATGCCCTGACTCAAATGTCCACCAGATGGCACTGACCACACATACATACACGTATAAAATATAATGCAACATATAAAGCTATAATTCCCACACCTCCCACTTGGTTTTCTGGTTACTAAACCCAAGAAGGCCACACAAATTAGCTCAGTACAGTCTCAAAAAAGAGTCTTTGTAGATTCTCCGAACACGTCCTCTCCGACGTCGTATGATGCTTCTAAGACTAAGAAGCCATGCGGATGCGACCTATTCCAGCTGCCGACCGACCATAGCCGATGTCCAAGCCTGCAACGCCCCAGGCCTACACACCAACCATGCCAGGCCACAGCGGGAACTACTCGCATCGACAGGACCCGTCTTTGCCGTCCCCACCTTCACGTCTCGGACGACACCTCTTTCATCAGGGCACGCCTCCACGACCCGACCCAACCGGAACCGGCTTCTAGCTGGGGTGTGCCACTTCTGCCTCATGAAAAGTCCTGGACCTGCCACCTGGCTCCATCGCCTCCATGCCTTTCTTCGTACCCGTAAGAGAGTCCCAGCCACTCCTTCATGATTGGCCCTGTGGGCGTCTTCGGACAGAAGGATGCTGATCCGTTCCTTGTAGGGGATCAATGGCACACCAGACTTCCCTTGGACTCGGCCGTGGCATAGTAATAGATCAGAGTCCTTTTCTTTGTAAACGACGAGCCTGTCCAAAGTCGTGACAGGGAATTCCACTCCCTCCTGGGCCGACAGGCACAGTTCTTCAAACGCCAACGGGCGCTCTGTCACCGACAACGCCTCCCACTTTACTGGCGTCCGGGATCTTGTCTCCAAGAGACTCCGGGACTTCACCCCCATCCAGAACTTCAGCAACACTGCCATTAAGTGGTCCACAGCCCTCCTGACAAAGCCGATTATAAAGCAGAGCTTGGTGAGCGAACTGTATTTCTTTGAGTCAACTTGGTCTACAAGTGCAGCGCCCCAACGTTTCGTGGGGTCAAGGCTTCCCCCCGAGGGAGAGACTGTCGCCTCAGAGGACTTTTGTGGCACGTCATCATCTATTTCGACTTTCTTTGCCTCGTCAAGATCGACGGGAACCGGCATCATCCTGGCCTGAGCTCTCGTGGTAACAGCAGAGAAGGCCTTCCTTTGAAGTTTGTTCACCGCGTCCCTAGCAGCAGCAGCCACATCCGAGGCAGACATCACGGACCACTCTTCCATCCTGGACTTGGTCAGTTTTACCGCCGCGCCTCTGTCAACCGTCTCGTGGATCTGCTTGACGTAGGCCTCCCTCCACGCGGGTTCCTTCTCCAGACGCCTCTCCGTTCTCAGAAACGTCGCTTCAACCACCTTCCGGTTATTAGGGAGCGACGCAGGATCCTCCCAGTGGGACTCCTCACTTTGCGCATCTTTCTCCCTGAAGGTCAAGCCCGCCTTGATGTTCTCCAACTCCCTTTCGTCGGCTAACGACATCTCCTTTCCCCCCGGAGGACACCCAGCTGCCCCGATGCTGTCCCACTTCAGCCACTCAAAGACCTCTTTATTGCTTGCAGCAGCCGACTTGACAACCACCCGGCCTCTCCCCCGGAGGTCTCTTGTGAGGTGTTCTTCCACTTTCACAGCTACCGTCCTCATGGAGCGTGCAAAGTTAGTTAACGAATGTCGTGTCGTCACCTCCACTCCCTCAAAGAGGTCGGGATGTACTCCACTCACTGTCTTCCCCAAAGGACCGTCCCACAACACAAGGTCGCCAACCCTCTGCAGTCTCTGGGGTGCCAACCGTCCTTCTCGAGTGCTGATCAGTAGCTCGATCTCTTCAGGACGGGTCAATTCTCCCGGCTTGACGTTTGTGAAGAACCGCTCCAGCCGCTTTGAATCCACTGCTTGATCTACTTTGGCGATGCTTTCTAGGCCGTAGCAGATCATTTCGTGCAACTTCAACGTCCCTCGTGGAGTCCACACTTTTATGGTCACGAGATACCTCTTAGTATCGACTCTCATCGCCATCTCTCCAACACCATACACAACCAGAGTGATCGGCTCCCCGGTCAGTCCCAGTCTTTCTGCGGCCTGGTGTGTAATGTAATTGGTGTCGGAGGCGAGATCGATTAAGGCACCCAAGTAGTCTCCCCTTTTGGTTGCAACGTCCACGAGCATCATAATGGCAGGATGCTCCTTTAAGTCACCTTCTTCTGCAAGACCCCTTCCAGCATAGGCTCTTGAAGTTACGTTAGTGCACGCTTGCCTGACAGCTTTCAACTGTTCAGGGGACAAGTCCAACCCAGCAAAGAGAGCCTCTTGTTCCTCCGTTGGGCCACGGGATCCTCTCTTTCTCTCCGCTTCGGGTTCCTCTCCGTTAGCTTCCTTCTTTCCCCCCGGTCTGGAACAGAGGAAGTAATGGTGATCCGCCGGAGCACACTCCTCCTTATTGCAGAGGAATCTCAGAGTACATGCACCATCGACCCCATGAGAACCCAGGCACTTGGGACATGCTTTCACCTTCTTCACCAGAGCTCTCTTCTCTGACAGTGTAGCCTTCCTGAAAGCCTTACAGCGGAAAAGTATTTTCTCATGTCCAGCCTCCCCACACATGGTGCAGGGTTCCCGCGGGTACTCTTTCACCTCACTCGCTGTCGCTCTGGTGCTTGCTTGCCTTCCCGGTCTTTTGTCGCTTGGTTTCTCTCTGTAGCTAGGCCTTTCATTAGCCTGGCTCTCCAGTTCCAGCCCCGCCAGCCTTTCGAGGACCTCCTCATGCCCCTTAAGGAACAGCAAAAGTCTTTCGAAATAAGTCTCTGGGGTTACTCCATTCAAGGTCTCCCGCTCATAAATGAACCACCTCTCTCTGATAGACAGAGGTAGCTTTTGCTCTATGGAAGCGACGGTCATTCTATTCTTTATGACATCCACCATGTCAAGATCCTGCAGATCAAACAATGCTCTCTCCACCGCCTGTACTAGCTCTATAGTATGTCTAGGCTGGTTGCCCTTAACAGCAGGCAAGTCTTCAAGCTCCTTTATGATCAGGCGAGCGGTAACCTCCTTGTTCCCATATCGATTATTCAGGAGCCTGAAAATATCATCTGCGGTTCTACAGTGATCTAACCTGAGATCCTTTCTGAATGGCCCCTCCATACTGTCCAGCAGGTGGAACAGCTTGCACTCTTCTGACCCTGAGGGTTCTGCCAGCGCCTGGAGGCATACCCAGTTCTTACGCCAGCGACAGTAGTCCCTTCTGTCTCCGGTGAACTTCGGCAGACTCAAGGCTGCTAGCTTTATTCTCGGTCTGGCCCCCTGGTAGCTGCTCCCTCCTCCGGAAGACACACCGGAACTGCTGTGGTGTGCGACCGCACCGTGCAATGTCCCATAGTCTCTATGTTGCGCTGTGCGGGCATCCGGTTGTCGTGGCGTGCTAGCAGAGGTCGGCAATGGATTGAACGACAGCACCCGCTCTGACTGCCTTGTAACTGGGGACAACACTGGTGGTGGTGGCGCGGCAGCTGCTATAGGCCCACTGCTTGTTTGAGGAGGGCTGGTAGGTTGAGGAGCACTGTCGCTAGTCCCAGGTCGTGTAGAGCCATCATCGGCAGCCTTCATCCGCCCACTTTCAGGTGGGTCAGGACCTTTAATGCTGCCCTCTACAGATAGCTGTCCATCTACGCTGCCCTCTTCTTCCTCCTCTTCCTCCTCTTCCTCCTTGTCACTTTCCACGCACGCCCAATCAACCATCAGTCTCTGTTGCTTTCCTTTTAGCTCCCGGACACGTTTCCACATCCTGTCTACTTTGTCTCGGGGGATAAATCCATTCCATTCACGCAAAACTTCCTCCAATGTGTAAAGCTTTGCACGGAGCATGTCGTCCTCCCCTCTTCGTCGCTCTCCGGAAGCCTTTCGTGAACAGTGTCTCTTTGTGTCCTCATACGCACTCTGAAACTCTTCATCTAGCGTTGTTACTGCTTGTTCCACAAAGCGAGACCATAGGGCCTCCTTGACACGGTCCTCCGTGTCTATCAACCTTCGGCTACAGGCATCTCTCTTTTTGTAGACATCGTTCGCTATCGCCACACATGAACTATCACCTACTTCATCTAAAGCAGCGACATAGTCTTCAGTGACATCGAGGAGTGTAGCGAACCCTGTCCTGAGCTCTCTTAGCTCCCTGACTAGTGCTGTGTCTTCTGCATAAGAGACTCTACTGTCTATGTTATTTACTGCTTTTGTAAATGCCGCTTGCACCGTAGCTCGCTTCTTCTTACGGTCTTCCAGGTCCGCCATCTTACCTTTTGTAGCCTTCCCTCCGTCGACTGTAGCTTACCGGGCTTCTGGGTTAGCTTGAGGCAGCCGGCCGATTAGAGGATAGCAAACAATGAGGCTTCACAGTTATAGCAGGCTTATGTGTAGTTAGCCTGTTGGCAGGTTAGCCCCTTTAGCACACAAAGTCACAGTCTATTGTCCAGCCCAGCAAT
>NC_137879.1:39992258-40004758 GCF_963924005.1 Protomyctophum bolini | reverse complement strand
GCACGTATGCATGCAGGCACAGCCACACACGCACGTATGCATGCACGCACAGCCACACACGCACGCACGTATGCATGCACGCACAGACACACACACACACGCGCGTGCTGCCAGCTGATATCGTCACTTTCTATAAGTGACAGGACAGTGTGTGCCTGAGACGTTACGTCAGCCAGCAGCCACTCCAACACTGGCTGGATACTAAGCATTTAAAGTATGAGGTATAAAGTTTATATCTCATACTAAGCATTTAAAGTATGAGGTATAAAGTTTATACCTCATACTAAGCATTTAAAGTATGAGGTATAACGTTTATATCTCATACTAAGCATTTAAAGTATGAGGTATAAAGTTTATATCTCATACTAAGCATTTAAAGTATGAGGTATAACGTTTAAATCTCATATACTAAGCATTTAAAGTATGAGGTATAAAGAACAGCAGCCTTGTGTTCATAAAACAGAACGTTTGGGTATTGGGTATAGACTGACGTTATGTGTATCTTTCAGGACCTTTCACTGCTTCGTCTCAACCATTACTCCATGGCTCTGGTCTTTTGGATATTTTGTCATTTGTTTTTTTTATTTTTACTTTTTTATGTTTAACTACACAGGTTCATCCCGATGTTCTGGAGCATCTTTGTAATGTTAGTGTTAGTAAAAAGGAGGTAAAGGAGTAAAGTTTGAAGCAGACTAAACATCAGTCACTCTACCGTTCACTGTAGTAGAAGAGGTGCGCCTGGTGAGGGTTTAAACCATAGAGTATATATGAATAGAGAAGACAGCCGAGTTCTCCTCCCATCCACTTGCATTAAGTTGCTCAAAAGCGCATGAGGCGATTTCACTCCTCCTTCCTCTTAGGAACAGAGTGCATTCTGGGATGGATTTGCCTCAAACACATGAATGCGCTGCCGTTGACTATCATTGTGCCGTTTGTGCGCGTTCACGTATGAAACATTCGTTCACGTGTCATGGCCTCAAACACATGAACGTGCGCAATGACAGTCAACGGAGCAGCGCTGGCTCGAGCTGCAATGACACATTCGGCCACTATGTCCATTTCTCCTCATGGTTTCCTCTGGGTGCCTTCTCTATTGTATATATATTCTAAGGTTTAAACCCTGCAGCTACGTCGAGTCCGCCTACAGGAAATACGTATAAGCTGCGACCATGAGACCCGTTCCTGGATTCGTCTATAGGGCCCTATATAGGGGCTTATTGGCCCCGAAGCCTGTTAATAAAGTATTCAATCAATCAATCAATAAATAGCCTATACTCGTTTCCATGTGTCTGTTTTCACAACTGAATGACTACTGAATTACACTGTAGAAAAATGTAAAGTTTATTTTGACTCATATTCGACGTATCTTTTGTTCTATATAGACTAGAGGAACTACTAGACACTTCTGATTTATATTTAACTCATTGATGATTTTTGTTTTGTTTTTTTGTTTTACATTTTTCATTTAAAAAACAATCTGCTGGTGAATACAGATTAAATGATCTGTATTATGTTGAGACCGATCCGATATGGCATTTATTTTATATGGCATTTTTTATAATTATTTTTTATACAAACTAATGACAAGCCAACAAATCCAGGTGGAGCAAAAGGCCAACCTGGCAACCTCCAAACATCCTCTGGCAGTTGTTGTGCTCCAAGTCCATTGTAGTGTGTGTGTGTGTGTGTGTGTGTGTGTGTGTGTGTGTGTGTGTGTGTGTGTGTGTGTGTGTGTGTGTGTGTGTGGAACACAGCACTCCCTGGAGGAATATTATTCTGGACAACTGGAACCACCACTGATAACACAACACGCACGCACGCACGCACGCACGCACACGCGCACGCACACGCGCACGCACGCGCATACACTTATAACCAACAAAATCACACAGCATGAATTAGGTGCAGAACACGCACATATAAAATACCCATTTGCCCAATCACATAACTTCACTCTCCCACTTTATGACACGCGCACGCACGCACGCACATGCGCGCTCACACACGCACACACCTTGCAAAGAGAGAGTTGAGAGTTAACAATTAGCACACATCTCTTCTACATTATAATTTTATCTGCCTATTTGTGTGCCAAATGGGTAAAGGGAAATATTTTCTGCTAAATTAGTTATGCTAATTACAGAGCAGTTCTCTGGGGGAGAGACGGCGCTAAACGGATTTTAATTCCTTTCGCCTGGAGAGAGAGAGGGGGGGGGGGAGGAGTGGGGGGGTGGAGGGATGGATGGAGGGAGGACTGGAGGGAGGGATGGAGAGATGGATGGAGGGAGGGAGGGAGGGAGGGAGGGAGGGAGACGCAGGGGGGAAGGAGGGGGGAGGGAGGGAGGAGGGTGGAGTGAGGGGGGAGGGAGGAGGGAGGACTGGAGGGAGGGAGGGAGGGAGGGAGGGAGGGATGGATGGAGGGAGGACTGGAGGGAGGGATGGAGAGATGGATGGATGGATGGATGGATGGATGGATGGATGGATGGATGGATGGAGGGAGGACTGGAGGGAGGGATGGAGAGATGGATGGATGGATGGAGGGAGGGAGGGAGGGAGGGAGAGATGGAGGGAGGGAGAGATGGATGGATGGTTGGAGGGAGGGAGGGAGGGAGGGATGGATGGAGGGAGGACTGGAGGGAGGGATGGAGAGATGGATGGATGGATGGATGGATGGATGGAGGGAGGGAGGGAGGGATGGAGAGATGGATGGATGGATGGAGGGAGGGAGGGAGGGAGGGAGGGAGGGAGGGAGGGATGGAGGGATGGAGAGATGGATGGATGGATGGAGGGAGGGAGGGATGGAGAGATGGATGGAGAGATGGATGGATGGATGGATGGATGGATGGATGGAGGGAGGACTGGAGGGAGGGATGGAGAGATGGAGGGAGGGAGGGAGGGATGGATGGAGGGATGGATGGATGGAGGGAGGGAGGGAGGGCTGGAGGGAGGGATGGAGAGATGGATGGATGGATGGATGGATGGATGGATGGATGGATGGAGGGAGGGAGGGAGGGAGGGAGGGAGGGAGGGAGACGCAGGGGGGAAGGAGGGGGGAGGGAGGGAGGAGGGTGGAGTGAGGGGGGAGGGAGGACTGGAGGGAGGGATGGGGGGATGGAGGGAGGAGGGAGGAATATGGACCCACAAAACAACAACGGAATTAGAGAAGAATTAACAGACGGGCCGATCAAACACAGAACCTGGCGACGGAACTCCGCTCTGTGACGACACGGCATCCACGGGATACTAGAATGAACCACTTGAGGGAGGAGGAAGTACCCCTGAGGCAGCCGGACAGCCAGCCAGCCAACCAACCAACCGCCAGCCTTATCAACACCGGGACACATGCTTCCTGGGCCAATGAGAGAGGCCGGCAGCCTTATCAGCACCGGGACACTGCTTCAGTTTTTTTCCCACCCTAAATTTTTATCCCAGGATTTTTGCAACCCATTCTTTCACACAGTGTCAATTATCTACTGTAATCCTGGGCGCTGCACTTCCTCTGCCAACCTGGGGGGGGGCAGCAGACTGACGTCATGCTTCCTTCTATGTGTATAGCCCAGTCTAAAATGCATCCCTTAATTAATTTAGACTACTGGCTAAAATCCATGTAATATATAGGTTAAAACATTTAGAACATTATTCTAAAAAAGCCCGAATGTATAATGGTTTAAATAGCGTCAAATGGAAGAAGCCATGTATTAAAATAGGAAACTAATTCACAGTGCTTTGAGTTGAAACCTTGAAATGAGTGCATTAGGCCTTTAACGCATAGTTTGTTTGCATGGTGCACAACCTATCTTGTTAGCAGAAGTTGTGTCGATCTTATTTTCTTTTGTTCATGCTTAATTGACAAGCCAATCAAGAGTCCAGTCTCAGGTGGAGGTGTGTTCTCAGAGCCAGCTATGGGAACCTGGTATAGCCTCAGAAACCCAGACGTTTGTTTTATTTCCAGGGTCCACTTCAATTCGGCATAGAGTAAGTAGCGCAAACATCGCTCACTCTCTGATGATTTCTGATCGTCTGCACCTTTGTTAAATTGACACACACGCACACATGTATGAGAGAGGAGTGTGTGTGTGTGTGTGTGTGTGTGTGTGTGTACACAGACACACACTCCTCTCTCTCTCTGTCACTCTAAGTAATTAGTCTCGCATAGTTTCTCCCGGCGGATCCTGCCGGGAGCTGCCTAATGCCTATATGCCATAGAAAGCATATGTGAGTTCCAGGCTATAGGGAACAGTCATAATTTCATAATCATGCACCCCTACTAGAAATACCTTGTTTAACATGGAACACCATCTGAACAGTCTCTCTAGCATTATCAAAATGACACTGAATCCCAAACGGCTAAAAGCTGCACTTTTCAAAAGTTGATGAAGGAACATAACCGTTATGACCTGGCGCTTGGGCCGTAACAAAGGAGGAAGACACACGGCTGTTTAAAAGTGCACCAACCAATATCCATTTACAACATCAATGAACTCAAGGCTTCAACATGAGATGGCGGGCTGTGTTAATCAGTGAAAACCAGTACAGTGTATAGGTGAGTGGATGTGCGCTAAATGTAGTGTGGGGTGTTGTTGTTGAATGGTGCAATTAAACCAAAGACAACACTAAAGTGGCGCTGCCAATAAGGGAGAGAGAGCAACCTGGTCGCAGGCCAACTCGTTGGAATAGAACGGACTGGTACACACACAGCCGTTCCGTTCATAGAATACTAGTAGGTACCGCAGTCCGTTCATATCATACTAAAAGTCCCACCCTTGAAACCTACCAGGTTGGAGAGAGAGAGACACAGCCAGCCTCTTATAGTGCACCCTGGGAACACTGGCCAGGTGCTCCCAACGCACCCCCATTGGCAACTCGGCAGGACCTGTGGTGTGAGAAGCACCAGACTAGGCCTGGTCTAACAAACCACACAGACCCTATAGTAGACCAACTACAGGGGCTGTGGTGTGAGAAGCACCAGACTAGGCCTGGTCTAACAAACCACACAGACCCTATAGTAGACCAACTACAGGGGCTGTGACATAATAGATACAGAGGAGATACAGTGTCCGTGTCCGTGTGTGTGTGTGTGTCCGTGTCCGTGTGTGTGTGTGTGTGTGTGTGTGTGCGTGCGGTGTGTACGGTGCGTGCATGTGCGTGCGTGCGTGCGCGGGGTTCTGGGCCACAGATACACACAAGGCATTATGTATACCAATCATCATGATACTGATGTAATGTATTGTATGATCATCTTTTCATCACAGCGTCTCTCCTCCTCCTTCCCTCTTCCCCTGCTCTCTCTTCCCTCCTTTCAAACCAGGGAGGGCAGCGAGGTACCAATGATTTTACTGGCTGAGAACAGCCAGTAAAATCATTGGTACCTCGCTGCCCTCCCTGGCGGACATATACCAGCAAAGGTGCATCAAGAGAGCAACTGGTATCACTAAGGATGCCACCCACCCCTCTCACAGCCTGATCTCCCTTTTGCCCTCTGGGAAACGGTACAGGAGCATCAGTGCCAGGACAGAAAGGATGCGGAGAAGCTTCTTTCCCCAGGCAATCAGGCTCCTGAACTCTAGCCTCCCTGGCAGATAGGACATGAACTGTGGTGGTTTTTTATTCTGATCCCTGTAGTTTTTAGGACTTATTTATACTTAGTATTGTCTTGCACTGATAATTTAATATTGTACGAGCCTGTGCTGTCTTTTAACTAGGAGAAACGTAATTTCGTTTTTTTCTGCTGCTACAGTTGGAAATGATGACAAAATAAAGCAATCTTGAATCTTGAATCTTGAAACTCTGCCTTCATCTCTCTCTCTCTCTCTCTCTCTCTCTCTCTCTCTCTCTCTCTCTCTCTCTCACGTACCATTATCTGCCCAATTCCCTTTTTTCTCTGAGTACGTTCCTGTGAAAGTCACAGCTCACACCCCCCCATCTCTCTCTCTCTCTCTTTCTCTATCTCTATCTCTCTCTCTCTCTCTCTCCAATCTCTTCATCCGATACGGTCAGGGAAAATGATTACAATCAGACTTTTGTCATTTTGTGGATCATTGAAATGATGGAAGAGGAAAAGGAGGGAGAGACGGGGCGGGGGGGGGGGGGGGGGGTGGGGGGCAGGCGGGGGCGGGGGGGGGGGACAAAGAGAGAAAGGTAGAGACATGGAGGAGAGAAAGAGGACAAGAAAGTCAATGATCTCTGATGACCGCGGCCGCCCCGACTAACGATTCCCTCCTAATTACTCCTCCCTCGTTGCCAGATAGAGAGCATGGAGGGAGGAGGAGGAGAGGAAGCACAAAGGGGAAAGGAGAGGAGTGTGAATAATGACCAGGCGTTTAGCCTTTAGCCCGTTTAGGCCTTTAAAAAAAAAAAAGTCTTCTAAATGATGACAATTCTCTCATGTTTCTGTATCAGTGGTGCTCAATATTTCATGTCAAGGAAACCAAATAATTATATGTAATTGGCCGCCGGCCGACCGACCCCCCCATCTGAAAATATGTAGTTCCAGTTCCACAGACGTAAAGATTTGAGTTTAATACAAACATTCGCTCTGAAAGAATATATATATATATTCAAAGATTTGTGCCACATTTTCAGAAATAGCTATACAAGCTCGTAAGCGCGGCACCGAGCGTCCGCGCTATGAGCTTGTAGATCTGCCGTTTTTCAACAGCTAAAGGCATAACATAATGCTTGAAACAGCCAAAGGGGGTTCCTGCCCATAATGGGTTAACACTCACCTCGAGATAATGACGTTCTCGAACACCCCCCGTGTTCTACCTCATATTCCGTCGTGTCGTTTCCTAGCATCGTTGCCCTCCTCTCCTCTGCCACCGGATTGACCTTTCCCCCCTTCGCTTCAGAAGGAAGAGAACGGCCGGAAAAGAGGGAGACCGAAACACCAATTTGTGCTCAAACTGTCGGTCGTGATGAGAACGAGAAGGATTTTGTATAGGAGAAAGTTACTTCCCTGCTTTGACCTCCAGCAGTGGCTGGCTCAGAGGGAGCGTACAGAAGCGTCTTGCTCAGGGACACTCAACCAAGCGTCCCAAAGCCTGAAGGAGTCAAGGGTTGAACCACGGGGGACCTTGTGGGTTCCCAGACGACCTCCTGAGCTACTGCCTCCCTATAAACAACTCTCAGTTCAAACCGCAAACTGTTTTTTGTGTGACTCGCAAGGCAAGCTAGCTGGTCTATATTCAGTTGCTGCACTGCTAGTATAGTGACTTTTTCCATCCACAAATGCACCTTAATTTTTTAACTCTTTAAGTTTAAAGACGTATAGGGAAATGAAAAATACATTTGGCACACTTTTAGACCATATCTGTGGTCATCATATGGGCATGCCTACCCTAACAATCTAATCAAATCAAAATCAAATTTGAAGTACTTCCTTCGGACGAAAATGTGCTGCGTGATGTCGTGTCGAGCCCCACATGAATAAAAATGCATCTTGACTTCATTCAGCGGTAGAGAGGGGACAGGCTGAGAAACAGGGTGGAGAGAGAGAGAGAGAGAGAGAGAGAGAGAGTGCAGGGGAATTGAAGTTCAACACCGAATTTCACAGTTGATAAATTAACAGAATCAAATTACAGAGACACTGAAGTCTAACACTATGAGGAGAGAAGAGAGAGAACAGAGGGTGAGAGGTGGAGCAGAGAGAGATATTAAGTGTGCAGATGGGAAGCAAATGTAAAACGTGAGTCGGATGGCCAGACAGATTGAGTGTGCGTGTGCACATGAGCGCATACACACATGTGCGTTTGCGCGCATGTGTGTGTGCGTGCGTGTGTGTGTGTGTATGTGTGTGTTTATGAATCCAGTAGTCAATGGCCTCAGTCACACCTTCACTGCGTTCTGTGTTTACACAATGTCTGTTTACACAATGGCTGTGTTTACACAAACCCTCAAAGCTGGACATGGGAGCATGCACCTCAACAACCATATAAACAACAACAAGCACACTCTCCCAGACAGCCTACTATAGTATTGAAGTATTAGTGTTGAGTATTGAAGACTGTAGAGTGTAACAACAGCTAGTTTCTTTCAACTCACTTCCAATTTACAAATTAGCTAGATAGCACCCCATAGCACAGCAGCAGACAAATGGTTATCACCCCATAGCACAGCAGCAGACAACATGGTTATCACCCCATAGCATAGCAGCAGACAGCATGGTTAGCACCCCATAGCATAGCAGCAGACAACATGGGCACAATCAATGAAAATTGCAGTTCAATTCTCACCTTTGATGTCTTCAAACACGTAGTAATCCATAATCAAGGGCAGATGCTGTTGTGGAGTTGCCCAGTAAAGCTGAAGTCCTCAGGATACAACTGGCCTACAGTAGGCTAGCTCCTCTAGGGACTGTTGTAGTCTACAGTAGGCTAGCTCCTCTAGGGACTGGTGTAGTCTACAGTAGGCTAGCTCCTCTAGGGACTGTTGTAGCCTACAGTAGGCTAGCTCCTCTAGGGACTGTTGTAGCCTACAGTAGGCTAGCTCCTCTAGGCACTGCTGACTTCCTTTCTTTACAAAAACTTTGCAATAGACGTTTGGCATTGTGAGGCTAACATTTAGGCTACTCTCAGAGAGGCTTCTCTTTAATCATAAACAAAGACACAAGTTTCTGGTGTGAAGAAAAACAAATCTGCCACATTCTAGAAACAAGCACATGGTGACAGGCCTCAGGCAGGCATGACCAATCAATCTATGCAGGTACAGATGGACAAACTAGGCAGTGCCAGTGGCTACAGATTCAAATATGGTAGAACACTATACCATATTTTGCAAAATTGAATGCAGTGATTGCATTCACATTATGTTATGCAATGCAATGTAATGCAATAGAGAGTATGCACATGCATGATGTTCATGCATGAAGGACACACCCCCTTCATCTATAGACTGAGTGGCAAAACATTGAGCAGCGAAATGTTGTTATTGAAAACAAGCACTTCCAAACTCTGACAACTTAGAAAAATAATCAAATGCATTTCTTGACAGAAAGTAGCTCATAACGTTTCTATGGTGGATTTTCATGAAACAAAAACTTTGCAGATAGAAAGAGGATAATTCAAGCTTTTCGTAACAGCTGCAATGTTGGTGAGTTTAACATTGTTTTAATGCAATCAGACTAGACAGGACTTTTCTGTTTGGATGAAATGGGCTGTCGAGGCCAGACAGTATAGTTTTTTGCCACTCAGTGGGCGTTCCCGCATAACTTCCAGGTACGATGATGTCACACCCTCTATTCTACTGTCATCATGTCCCCGGTAGACAAACAGTTCTCATCATGCCACATCTGTTAGAATCAAATGTTGGTTGAGTCATTATAATAATTAACCCATTCTGACCTGAGATCAGATTCATACGAGGTTTCCACTGGACACACACTGGTCTGATTAACCCATTCTGACCTGAGATCAGATTCTAAAAATGTCAGTCGTTCTTCGATTTTTCTAAAATAGCAGACCTAAAAGCTCGTAGTGCGCCACTCGGTGGCGCGCTATATGAGCTTGTAGATCTGCTATTTTTCAATAGCTAAAGCATAACATGATGCTATAACACCAAAATGGGTTCCCGTTCAGAATGGGTTAACATTGAGAACGGGAAACCCATTTGGTGTTTTAAGCATTATGTTATACTTTTAACTATAAAAAAAAAAAAGCAAATCTACAAGCTCATGGTGCGGCACCGAGTGCCGTGCTACGAGCTTGTAGATCCCAAGCAAATCTTTGAATATATATTATTTCAGAGCGAAAGTTTTTTAACTCAAATCTTTGCTTCAAGTTCTGGGACATATTTTCAGATGGGGATCGGCGGCCAATTACATAATCTTGGGGGTCATTGACTCCTTGGCATGCAATAGTTTGAGAACGACATGAGGTTTATCAGATAACTGTGATGATTCTTTTTTTTTTTTGTCTAAATTTTTATCCCACGATTTTGTAACCCAGTTTTCTTTTCACCCGCGCAGTGCCAATTATCTAATGTAATCCTGGGCGCTACACTTCCTCTGCCAACCTGGGGGGGGGGGGGGCAGCGGACTGACCTCATGCCTCCTTCTATGCATGAGGAGTCCAAGCCGCTTCTTTTCACCTGACAGAGGGGAATTTCCCGGCCGGACGTAGCGTGTGGAAGGAACACGTTTTTCCGACCAGTTCCTTTCCCCTCCATCAGGCACCCCGGGACCAGGATTACTGCATGTTTTTTGTGAGGGTATCTACCCTAGGGGACACGGGGAGAACATGCAAACTCCACACAGAAAGGCCCTTTCGCCAACCCCCGCCTCGGGTATGGGCACTGATGACGCGGAGGAGGGAACACGCCGCCAGTGCCCACAGCGTCCCCAGCGGGAATCGAACCCAGGACCTTCTAGCTGTGAGGCGACAGCACTACCAACTGTGCCACCGTGCCCCCTAACTGTGATGATTCTTAGAAGACATTTGTAGAATTGTTCCCAGGTCTAAATGAGTTATAAACATCATTGTAATCGTGGATGCTATAGATGTACACAAAGGGTTAAGTTTCATGGCCGCCCCAATGCATTTCCAATGGAAGTCACATGGTCTGACACAACATTTTTGTTGTACGGCTTTCGGCTGCGTTTCGACTGCCCCTCCCTCCCCCTCATACAACAAAAATGTTGTGTCAAACCATGTGACTCCCATTGGAAATGCATGCACTGCGAGCTTGCATCAGTCAACATGTCTCATGCATCAGCAATGCAACAATCTGTTGTGCAGGTGTGAGTATATGGCCAGTCCCTGTTCTCGCAACAATGCCCTACGTATTTATGAGTAGATGTTCAGAGTTCAGGTCAGTATAGCCTAAGTTGGAACTTCTCCCTATATAGAGTCCCTTTTCGGACATGCATTATAGTATTATAATTTGAACTGTTTTGTCGTTGCTTATTTTTGTTAAAAAAAAGAAGCCCAAAACAAATGTTAAAATTTATTGGATTCATTCGTTCAGTTTGTGAACATCTTTCTCTATCCTTGCTCCACGCACACACGCACGCACACACACACACACACACACACACACACACACACACACACACACACACGCACGCACACACACGCACACACACACACACACACACACACACACACACACACACGCACGCACGCACGCACACGCACGGAACTATTGACATTATAACACAATAGCTCTTTGTTATGCGTTTGGCTGCAGACCACAGTGCCCCTCCCCCAATCAATACGAGTCGGAAACATAACGCGGTTCTGGAGTAGTCATTGTATCTATAATGACGAGGTCCGATAAGAGTGGACTTTATTCAAATGCATTGTGTCTGTGTGTGCGTGTGCGTGTGCGTGTGTGTGTGTGTGTGTGTGTGTGTGTGTGTGCATGTGTGCTATAATCAATACAATCCTATAGCCTACTATACAGAGAGCAACGATGTCTCTCTCTCTCTCTCTCTGTCTCTCTGTCTCTCTCTCTCTCTTTCTCTCTCTCTCTCTCTCTCTCTCTCTCTCTCTCTATCTCTCTCATAATTATAAAATGTTAATAATAACATTTCTTATAGCGGGAGTGCTTTACTCGAAGCACTTTACAAAGGTTCATTCATTCACACATTGGGAGGTGAAGGTTCATTCATTCACACATTGGGAGGTGAAGGTTCATTCATTCACACATTGGGAGGTGAAGGTTCATTCGTTCATACATTGGGAGGTAAAGGTTCATTCATTCACACGTTGGGAGGTGAAGGTTCATTCATTCACACATTGGGAGGTGAAGGTTCATTCATTCACACATTGGGAGGTGAAGGTTCATTCGTTCATACATTGGGAGGTAAAGGTTCATTCATTCACACGTTGGGAGGTGAAGGTTCATTCATTCACACATTGGGAGGTGAAGGTTCATTCATTCATACATTGGGAGGTGAAGGTTCATTCATTCACACGTTGGGAGGTGAAGGTTCATTCATTCATACATTGGGAGGTAAAGGTTCATTCATTCACACATTGGGAGGTGAAGGTTCATTCATTCATACGTTGGGAGGTGAAGGTTCATTCATTCATACATTGGGAGGTAAAGGTTCATTCATTCACACATTGGGAGGTGAAGGTTCATTCATTCATACGTTGGGAGGTGAAGGTTCATTCATTCATACATTGGGAGGTAAAGGTTCATTCATTCACACATTGGGAGGTAAAGGTTCATTCATTCATACATTGGGAGGTGAAGGTTCATTCATTCATACGTTGGGAGGTGAAGGTTCATTCATTCACACGTTGGGAGGTGAAGGTTCATTCATTCATACATTGGGAGGTGAAGGTTCATTCATTCATATGTTGGGAGGTGAAGGTTCATTCATTCATACATTGGGAGGTGAAGGTTCATTCATTCATACATTGGGATGTGAAGGTTCATTCATTCATACGTTGGGAGGTGAAGGTTCATTCATTCACACATTGGGAGGTGAAGGTTCATTCATTCATATGTTGGGAGGTGAAGGTTCATTCATTCATACATTGGGAGGTGAAGGCTCA